>NW_009910850.1:0-4888 GCF_000696875.1 Nestor notabilis
ACTGACTCGATTCACCCTCTCCTTCAGCGGTTTCTGCAACTTGTCATAGGGGACTTCATGCAGCTACATTCCATCTCCAACACTGCCAAAGCACTGGAGGGACCCACTGGCTTAGATACTTGCCCATACTGTCCCACACACCCTGCCACTCATGACTGTCCAGCCTCAGGAAAAACCTCTTGGTGGTCCTCCTATATCATCATCTAACCCTAGACCAGACTTGAATGGCCACTACTTAACTTTTGATATCAGATGAAATAAGGTGTTCTCAGGGTGGGATGACCATGGGTAAAGCACACTCCATAGTGTGCCAACATGTTGATCCTCAGCACAAGGAGCAGGCAGGTCTCAAGGCTATTCAAAGGCCATCTAAAACCTTTAGGACTTTCAAATGCTGCTGTAAATAGGCTGGTGGGGGAGCGAGGGGTGTAAGGGAATGCCTCCTGCACAGGTTGAACCCCTGAGGAGAAAAAAAAGATATGTAATTGCTAAAAAATTCCATTATGTACCTCCCAAAGTCTAGGGGTGATGACCACGCTGGGAACACAAGGCAGACCAGCTTCATGATCAATGAGTCTATTGTATTACAAGTCATTACATGAACTACAGTGAGAGGACAACCTTAGCCCAGGCCCCCAGGCTGATAAACACTAAAAGAGTAAATACTGGCTTTAAGTAAGGCACAACATGCTGAAACTCTGAGATCAAGCACAACAACTCTGAGAGCCAATAAATCAGCATTGTGATGAGTGACTATTAATCCAAAACAATAAATGCTTATCACAAATATGATTAAACACACTCTGATCAGCTCTGTTGTTATCTCAACCCTTCAAGCCCCATGTTGGGTGCCACAAAGTCGTGGTTTAAGCCCAGCCGGTAACTCACTTCCTCCCTCCTCTCCCGGAGGGATGGGGAGGAGAATCAGAGGAATGTAACTCCCACGGGTTGAGATAAGAGCATTCCAGTAACTAAGGTATAATACAATTCAGTGCTGGGAGTGGGGACCAGTTTTGTTCCTGTTAACAATGGGAATACTTCATTCTGGGAATTTCCATGTGGAGATGTTTACCTCCCATCGGGCTGATTTCACTGGGATCTCTGAGGACCTCAGCCCTGTCCCCACATGTACTTTTGTCCCACCCTTACACCTTCTATCACATTCAGAGATGTCTAGAGCAGAGAAGATGGGTATCTGTAGCCCAAAGAGGAGTCTGGATGGGGCTCTGAGCTCGCCAAGGCTCCAGTTTACTGAAGGAATCAAATCATTGCTAATAATAGTCTGCCAGTTTCCATTAGCCTGGGTCATTTCCTTCTCTGAAGTGTTAATCAGAAATGTGAGATGATTCCTGTCTTTTAGGTGCTGAGTGCAAGCAGCTCTTGCAAAAGGCAGTTTGCTTTCCACCCTCCTGGACTCTGAGCAGCAAAGAAGTGGCTGGGACTTGTGGGAGAGACAAGAGAATTGCTCCTGATCAATTGCTGCGGGGTGGTGGCATTGCTGGAGGCATTAACTGGTTGTCCAAAGTTCTTGGAAATGAGTCCTTTAGCACTGTCACCCTCTGCCCTTTCTACTGCTCCCTCATTTCACTCTCCAGTAGAGCTCTGCTCCTCACCTGTGTTTTGGTTGATGGGTTCAGCTGATGCCTTCCCTACATGATGCAGCAGTTAGCTGTATACCCTTGAGGACATGAATGCTGACTCCTGGCCAACTTGTCCACCAGGACCTCCATGTCCTCTGCTGCAGATCTGCTTTCTAGCTGTTTGGTCTGGTGTAGAGCATTATTCTGCCTCCATGGCAAGACTTCCACAGAACCACAAAATCAACCAGGTTGGAAAAGACCTTTAAGACCACCTAGTACAAAACCTTTACCCCAGGACTGCAAGTCCACCACTAAACCATGTCACTTTGTATGTGCTGAGGTTTCTGTTAGTTCTTTCCTCTAGCTTTCTGAGGTTTTGAGATTGCATCTGGACCAGTATTGCCCTGTGAAAAACATCACTGGTAATCAACTGCCTGTTCCACCTAAGCATTGACCTTTGAGTCCAACAGTCCATGCAGATTTTCACCTACCTGCCATCCAGCATTCAGCCTCAGTTTGTTTTCCAGGACGCAATGGAAGGCTGTCGAAGAGGAACCCTTCCTGTCTGCATTTTAGCTAAATGTGAGATTTAACCCAGTTGGTGATGGCATCATACCACAGGTATCCCATGTGGTGCTGCCTGGCTGCCGTAAGAACCTGTGTTGGATGCAGTGAGGGTTGGTCAGGCTTTTCTACAGTTCTATCAGCTGGAGGACTTTGGGGACACCCCTGATCATGAGCTGACTGAAAAGAGAACTGATGGACTTCATGGGGCTGGGCTGATGCTCTTCTGGAAGGACACTAAAACAGAGGATGGGTTGTTACTCTGTGCTGGACACTTGTGCAGTGTATTAATACAGGCTGAGAAATAGGTCTGAGAGGTCACACCCATGGGTGGAAGCTGGGTTCTGCAGAGCTGCTTCTCCTTGGTGATCAATCACCTGGAAGAAAACCAAAATGTGATCTCTGAAAAGCCACGTTGGGGCTGTAAAGACACAGGGGGAGGTGTCTATATGTAACTGAGGTGGCAGCTGATGATAGAGGTGGGTCACTCCTTCACTGTCTCACCCAGCCAACAGTGTGTGTGCTCTTGAAATGAAAGAGGTTTGGGGAAGCTGGGTGAATGCTGAATGGGATCTGGGCTTCCAGCGTGTGGCTGTGACTAACACCCCAATGAGATCCTTGGCAGGAGAATTGCAGTCTGGAGCAATAGTGCCATTACTCACCAGGGCTCCTCAGAATGATATTAATAAGTTGGAGAAAAGTCAGTGAAGAAAGTGACTGATGAGTGAAAATGAGAAACAGAGGCTTTACGTTGACAGCTTGGCTTATCAGAGGTATCTTCATCACAGGGTACTAATGTCTGGCTGGAGAACCACCTTGTTCTACCCAGCAAAAGTGTAACTAATCCCACTGGCTGAAAGCCGAAGCTAAATAAGCTCAGGCTAAGTACAGGTGCAGATTTTAAGGATATTATTCAGTTACCAACAGCACAGGCAGTTTTCAGAGAATAAAGGAGTTCTTAAAGATCTACTCTGAAGAGGAATCGCCTCAGGGCAGGTGAAGCACTTCAGCTTCCTGACATTCACTTGGAAATAAGCATCTAAGGAAAACAATCTATTGAGTGCTTATTTATGGTCTAGTTAAGATTTGATTCATATTTGTAGCTGGAGTTTGACAGCTGGTGCTGGTTTAAAAACAAAACCCAAAAACCTAAACGCAATACATCTTCCTGTGACACCAGAGGCCTGGCAGGAGACTTCTGGCATCACAAGAGTTATGAGGAAATGGTGAGAACTGGCAAGTACTGGTGATTCTGGGCTTTTGGAGAGCTCTGGCTTTGCATTTGCTTTCTCTTTCAGTGGGATTCCTTTTGTCTTGCCAAGCTCTACACACTAGTTCTGTTCCTGCCTTTGGATCTATCACCCATAAGCTCTTTGGATCTGGTTCCACCTTCTCAGAGAGGGACACCTGCAGGAACACATTTTTATTGGTGGTGTGCTCTCCTCATATTGCCTTGACCACATATTCCTGTGATGTTCAGGGTGCTCCCTTGAGACAGAGCCATCTCTCCCTCTCCTAAAGCTGTCACTGCTGTAGGATGTTTGGGGTTGTAGCCTGAAGACTGACTCCTGTACTTCATCCCTGTGTGTCGGGGTTGGCAGGGAAGACCTGAGATAAGCATCCCTCTAGAGAGCTCCTAGGGGCTTGGGAAGTACATTCTGGCTCTCCTTAAGGCAAACCTGGGTCCTGAGGAGCAGACACCGAACCAGTTCCTCACCTGCAGTATAGTGGCAGAGATGCTCGTAAGGGTGTTTTAATTATTGAGACACTCATTCTAATTGTGTCCCCTGGTTCCTGTTCTGCTGAGATTACATCTGCTCCTCATTTTCTGCACGCTGGCTCTTCTCCAAGCCACTCTGCTGCGCATATGGAGCACGCACAGGGGAAACTCGCCCAACAGACCAGAGAGTGGGATGCTCACTGCCATCCTCCGCCTAAGGTAGGGAGGAGACCTGGAACACTGAGGGTTGTCCCAGTTCAGCCCGGATCATGGCTTGGTGATAACTCCTGTGTCCCCATGATGGCCTTGCACACCAGCCCTGTGCTTGTGAATGCAGCTGTATGGTCCCAGTAGAGATGCAACCATCCTTCAATGCAATGCTGCTGTGGTACTAGCAGACCCTCAGGGAGATGCAGGTGCTTCTGGCCAAGGAGATTTTGCAGGTGCTTTGTATACCCAGCCCTAGAACAAAACTAGGTTTGTTTCTTTTCCCTCTGTGGCCATCTGTATCTCCAGTTCCACTGCTGCAGTAATGTCAGCCAAGTTGTTAGCATCTGTTCTATGCCCCAGAGTGCCTTAGCTTTGCTGGGAAGTGTTTGGAGTGCAGACTGCTCTCAGACATTGAAAGTGGATAATGGGGAAACATCTCAATGGAGGAACATCCAAACCTGCTGTGGTTTTAGTGGCTTGATTCAGGATGTTCTGGGTAGCAGCCATCATCTGCATCTCTGAGGCATCCGAAGCCTTGGGAGGTGCCTAGAGAGGCTCAGCAGTGCCCAGACAAGCAGCTGTGTTACCATCGCTGTCACACCAGAGAATCTTCTGGTGAGCAGATGAGGGTTCCTGTGCCCAGGTCAGGGTGTTCTCAGGGTGAGGAGTGCCTGAATCCAGCCAAAACATTTTCCTGCTGGCGCAGGACAGTGTGCTTGAGCTGCTCGTGGCCTTTATATTTAACAGCACTTCACTCTCTCTGCTCTTTATTCACTATGTGGAATAAATAAAATAATTAAAAATAAAATAAATA
>NW_009910851.1:0-1930 GCF_000696875.1 Nestor notabilis
CCAGGTCCACACAGATCGCTGCTTGGGTCAGGCTGGATATTGTTTAGTGGGTGGTGAGCAATTGTATCCTCTTCCTTTGTTATTTCCCTTGTCATTATTATTATTGGTGGTAGCAGTAGTGGTTTGTATTACACCTTAGTTGCTGGATGGCTGTTATCTCAACCCGTGGGGGTTACATTCTTTTGATTCTCCTTCCCATCCCTCCAGGAGCAGGGGCAGGAAGGAGAGGAGCGAGTGAGCGGCTGGGTGTGTAGTTCTGAGTTACCAGGTGGGCTCAAACCACAACACTCCTAAAAACCAAACAAACAACCTGATACTCTTACTTTAGGTTTCCTCCTCTGAATTTGTTTCCTTACCTCTGGGCAGATAGACATTCTTTCTTGCCTATGCCATGACTGAATAAATTAATGAATTAGAAGTAAATCTAACCAAATATAATAGAAGTATGAGAATGAGATGTAAGGATGATAAAATGCTGAGAAGTTATGCATTTAGAATTAATAGACTATAATAAATAAAAAGGTTTGTACTCATTCCAAACCTTTCTCTAAAATACAATTCACACTTAAACTGAAGTGATTTTGAATTATGAGAAAGCTGGGTTAACATTTACATTTTATTATTTCTTCTGTATTTTTATTTTCTGTGCCAGATTTACACATAAAGTGAAGCCAAAATACTGTAATAAAGTCTGTGTGGGGGGGGAATGGTTGTTTTTTACCAGTGCATTAGTACATAAACCCTTATTTGTATGGTTTAAGGATTGCTTTTATTCTTTACTCAGGTGCTGACTGAATGTTTGGATTCTTGTTTAAAAAGCTCTAAACTAGCAATAAATCCCTGCTTCTAATGGTACCCTCTGAAACTAAACTCTTTCAGGAACCTCTTCAACAATTTATTGTAGAAACAAAAATTTTCATTGCAGATCATCTAGTCCAACCTGCTTCTTGAAGCAAGACCACTGCCAACACCGTCTTAGGCCAGCTGTGTCTTTGTCTAGCTTTCTTGAAAGTCTTTAAGGATAGAGAAGACACATCCTCTTTTGCTACCTTTTTCAGGGTTGCACTACTCTCTTACAAACCAGCCCAATCCTTTCAGGCTCTAGCTTATAGCAGTTGTCTTTTGATTTAACACTCACTGCTTGTAAGACGTGGTTCTAAGCTGTTTGTAATGCCCCTTGAAGCAGTTTTGACTGCCCCCGCATCTACATTGATTCCTTCTCATCAGACCAAACAGATCCAGTCACTCAAACCCTTCTTGCAGGCCACATGCTGCATGCCTCTGATTACCTCTGCAAAAGGAGGAGACATCTAACATAGTTCTTGAGCTGAGGGGCCTGAAACTTGGCACAGGCAGACTCAGCAGGACCAAGTAAAGGAAGGGGAAAAATAATTTCTCTTGTTCTTCCAGCCACATTCTTCCTAACATAATTTGCATGCAATTTGCCTTATCTACAAAGAAAGAATGCTGTTGGCTTATATTTTACTTGGTTTCCATTTTCAAGGAAGGCTGCTGCTTCTCAGCCCTGGGTACAGAATATTTTGAATCTCTTAGTTGAACTTTATGAGGTTTCTGTTGGTCCACTCCTCCAGGATCCCTCTAGCACTGAGGTTGTGCTGCATATTCTATCAACCAAGCACCAATTTACTATCATCCACAAATTGAAGATCAACCTTTTATCATCACCCAGATTATTGAGAAATATATTAAACAGTATTGGCTCCAGAGTCAACCTGTGGAGTACTTATTACCTACCAAAAAATAGGTGTTGCTGTTACAGCTACACTGCTACACTTTGTGTCTGGTCATCCAGCCTGTTTTCCTCTCGTGTCTGCCTGCTCAGCCTGTACTTCTCTGGCTTACAGATAAGAATGCTGCAAACCAAAAGCCTTACTACAGTTGAATTATATTGCACCAACTATCTTCCTGC
>NW_009910851.1:1961-24677 GCF_000696875.1 Nestor notabilis
ATCATAGAACAAATCAGGTTGATCAAGCACAATCTGGTTTACTGGATCCCCCTTGATTTTGTCAGAACTGAGTTATCCTTCTGCTGTTTTCAGGGACCTCTTTCAACCTCTGTGATTTTTTTTTTCTGTGATAGATAGTATGGTAATGAATATGTTGACCAGCTGTTTCGGCACCCTGAAATGAAACCCATTTGGCTTCAATGTCTGGAATTACTCTTCAGAGTAATTACTGATTCTCTAATTCCCTGACCTGTCAGTATGCTTCTGTTGACTCTGCCAGTGAAAACTGACACACACACAAATAAATAGCTATTGAGTATTTCAGTCTATTCTGTGTAGTCAGTCACCAGGTTTTCTCCCCCATTCATCAACTGAAATTCCATCTGTTGATGCCATACTTGTACAATCCCTTCCTAATACCCTCTGTGGCCTTCCTTAGTTTTAGGCCTCACTCATAAATGCTCACAGTGTTCTGGTACTCCTCCTTTGCCGCCTGCTTTTATTTCTGTTTTTTATATATTCTTTTGCCTTTTAATTCAATAAGGGACTGCTTGTTTAGCCAAGTGGATCTTCTGTTGAAATACCTGGTCTTCCTCTATGATCGGATGAGCTTGTTCCCCAGCTCTCTTAAGTTTTCCTTAAAATATTGCTAGTTAGCTTGACACTTTTCCCCACCATGTCTCCAAGAATATTCTGCCTAAAAAATCACTAAATAAGCTGCAGTCTGTTCTTCTGAAACCCAGAGTTATAGTTTGGTTGTTTGCATTTCCAGTCTAGCTCTGGATCTTGAGTCCAATCACACTTCATGGTTGCTACAGCCAAATTTCCTATCATCTGTGGCCACATTCACCAGCAATTTCTCATTGTTTGTGAGGAACGGGTCAATAGAGCATTGCCCTTGTTTGGCCACTGTGCTGTTTGCATTGGGAAGTTATCATCAATACAGTTTGGAAAATCCTGGATTACTTGCACAATGCTATGTTGACCTTCCAGCCAATGTTTGCAGTCCATCTATGTAAATATCCTCCACAAGACTGTAGACCAGTGATTGGGAGACTTCTATTTATATTATAGAATATAATAATAATTATTATTACAATTATTATTAATAAGAATCTTTTCTAGAAAGACATATCCACCTTATACTCTTGGACAGACAGTTTGTAGCAACACTCCCTTCTAACAGGGGATGTGAAAGTTGTCCCTGCAGCTTTCTGTGAATCATACCTTCCCTATTTCCTAACCTGCCTTTATGCTTTGGAACACATTCTGTGGCAAGCCTTCTTTAGAGGCTTCATCACCAAGTTACTAGGTAAGTCCATTTGTGAAGATGACCTTCCCTCTCCTAGTCTGGTGGATACCATCCATTCTTTGCAATGCCTTGTTATCAAATGAAGTACCATGATCAAAGAAACCAGAGAAGCCAGAGAGACAACCCAGTTAGGCTTTGGTTTGACCAGTGCATCTGTGCCTACTTCCTGAAACCAGGACACTTTATCAATGACCAGGAGGAGGGGATGAAATGCACTGTCTTCGAATCTGCACATGACACCAAAATAGGGGCTGCAGTTGATATGCTCGAGGGCAGAGGTGCCATACAGATAGATCTAGACAGGCTGGAGGAATGAACTGATAGGAACCTCACGTAATTCAGGTATAAGAAATGCACCTTCACCTGTAATATACTTAATCCATTGCTACTGTTAAAGCTGGGACCTAAATAGCTGGGGAACAACTCTGCTTTAAAGGGACCTGGGGTGCTGGTGAACAGCAATCTGTACCAAAAATATCAGCAATGAAGTCCAGCAGTACCTGGGGCTGTATTAGTGTATTAGGCAGTAAAGCAAGTGATTTTTCTGCTTTTATTTAGTAGTCATTAGACCATATCTGGAATACCACATTGAGCTTTGCACCCCTCACTGCAGGAAAGCTATTAATAGACTCCAGTAAACCTAGTGGAGAAGCCCCAAGGTAGGAGCACATGCCTTGTGGCTGAGAGAAATGGATTTGTTCAGCTTGGGGAAGAGATGGATTTTGAGCATGACTGATCTAAGATCTGCAGGAGGTTATCAAGGCTCTTTATTAAGGTGTTGATGGGAGACTGAGAAACAGGAGACATAAATTGAAACAAAGGAGGTTCTGACTGGATATAGAGAAGAAAAAAACACATGATGTTGAAAATAATTAAGCTGAAAGAGGCTGTGCAAACTCCATCCTTGGAGGTTTTCAAGACCAGACTTGCATAAAGCCTTGAGTGAGCTTACTCTGCTTTGAATGGAGGTTGCACTAAAGACATCCTGAGTTACCTTCCAGCCTTTAGGGTGCTGTGATTCTGTAGACTTACCAAAGTTAATGCACATAGTACTTTTGTGCAGTAACTGAAGACATTAATTCACACCCTTTAACTTTGCTGAACGTTTTCCAATAGCCAAGTGTTGAGGACTTTTCTGAGAATACACTCTGAAGCTTTGCAGTAAACAAGCTTTTATTGTTTCATTTTCAGTAAGCAGAGAGTACACAAAGACAACAGCATGATGGTGGGATAAGGATAATTTTCAAATCTATTGCTTAATTTGTCCTCCAGGAAAGTTATCTAGGTCTTCTTAGATCAGCCTTCTTATCAACTGGACATATAGCTGTGAAAATGTGATAATACTATCAGTTCATGTTAGAAGGCAGTTTGGGAAAACTGGAGATTCCCATTTCAGATAGTTTTCGTTGGTTAACAAGGAAAATCAGTATTGTAGCCTAGATACATATAAAAAAAAATCAGTTAGAAGCCTCTACTTCAAAGATATTAAACTCCTGTAGTTCCCATTGATTTTATTGGAGCAGGATCCGCTGTGTAAATCTGAAAATAAAGCAGAAATTTCCTAATTGTTACTTACACACAGGAATACCTAAAGCTAGGTATCTAACTTCAGCTGACATTCTTAACTCTACCTAAAGAAACACTCTTCTTTTTCTTATAGAGTACCCTGGTATTTCTCACACAGTAGATAGCAAAGCAAATGAGGTTAGGAAGTATTTAGATTCTCTTAAATTCCATTTTTATGTCTCATCTACCATATGAGTTCGGTTGGTGGGAAATAGACACACATGGAGACTTAGGCATATGAACTATGTGTTGCAGGACTAGAGATTTTTGTCCAGAGGTTGTGCTTGTCAACAAGAGGATCTTGACTGGAATATTGATCTTGTAAATCACAGTCCATTGAACTATTTTTGTAAAAAGTTGGGGTTAATTCTTACTTGCTATCAAAATATCTTTTCCATCCTATGAGTCACCATTAGACATTTGAAAAGGTCTCATTTTACAAATAACTTATTATTTTGTTTTTAAATTGTGGTCTTGGCTATGCAAATTTTGCAATTTGTTCAGACTATGTATTATTTTGAACTGTTGTGAATACTGGCTCGCAGTGGTTTAATAGGTTTTAGGAAGCAAGTAAATGTCTTAGCCAGACACGAAAATGTAGGGTTTTCTTAATATAGGCCACTTGCCATATTATTCACTGAAACTTTTCATTTCTGTGTAATCCTGGAATCCTAAATTCTTAAACTAACCTTTAATGGGGCATAAAGTGAGGCACTTCAGGAGAGCTCAGCAGGCAGCTGCCTGGTAACCCATAGGGATCTAAGGCAAGAAGAAGCAACCCACCCTCCTTATTAAATAAACTTACGTACTATTTCCATTTCCAAGGCTGGATCATGTCTTTCTCACAGAGAAGTCAGAGAACATATGCTGTTGTAACAGTGACTGGAAATCTTGCTTGGGACACCTTATTTTCAAATGCTACTGTATTTTAACCAACACCCTACTGGCTTTTTTCAGGGTGTATCTCTCACTTTGTTTTCTTGATATTTTTTCACTTTGTTTAAGTATCTCTGAAAACAGGTGAAATATAGCTTCTGTCATATGCCAAAATCACTGGCTTATAGGCACTGCTCTGGGATGAGGGAGATAGATAGAGATCTAATTCCAAGCACTGAATGAAGCTGAATAAGGATTTGAACTTGAGAGAAGATTGGTGCACAAGTGCTCACAGACAACCTCTTTCTTTCTTTCTTTGACTCAGTTTTAGGTTTAAACATGATTGAAAAGTGCAAAGAATTTTCTCAGGCTGTAGTCAGAAAGGCATATGACTGCTTTGTCTGAGGGTCTGGTGTGGGTTTAGACATTAGCTACAGAGTCTCAACAGTATGACTGTATCAGGACTGAGGCATGTGTGCCTATGCTGGTAGTGTTAGACTGGGAGATGCTCAATCTGTGTTTGTGTTACAAATTATAGTGGAATAGTTGTCTGATAATTTGAAATTTCTTTTGCATTTTCCTATAGCAATGATTTTCAAAATTTCATAAAAGCTATAGCTAAAACTCAATATATCTTTAAACAGCACTTTTTAAGTGATCAGATTAAGTCTTACATGGTAAAAATTCACTTAGGAAGTCCTAATAAAAGTAAAACTAGGTAGGTACGTTTTTGTAAAAGGTAGCAATGTAAATAATCTAAAATCAATGACAAGAAAATGTGCAGGCTAAACTTTCATAAAAAAATAATTACAATCTGCATTAATTGTTGAACTTCAGGTTTTGTGCGCCAAATGAAATTTAGTGAGCAAGAATACCTAGTATCGTGAGCAAACGGAGGAGGTTAATTGCCATTACTAGTGAAAGCTTTGAGATTTCGTAGACTTTAGCTTTGTTTAATGCTGTAATGTAAAAAGTTATCTGATTTGTGGAATGAAATGTTAGTTTTGATTAGACTCAGTCATACAGACAAGATTTTGGCCTCATAAGTCCTTCCTGAGCTCATGAATAAGCTTATTTTTTAAGGAGACATTAAGAAAAATGGGAGATGCATTCTGGAACATTACAGCTTGCAAGGTCAGGTAGAAACAAGTACAAAATATTAGGGAGAGAAAAATGCAAAGTATTTGGACTATTTCAGTTAAAGGAAAAAAAAATTAGGAAGAGGAAACCAAGTAATGTTTTTTACGTACATATCTACATAAAAATGTAGTTCTGAACAAATATTTTCCTCAATGTAAATGTTTGGTTGAATCAATCTCATACCTTCCTCCCCAGTAATGCCTTGGTGATGAGTTTATGAAATTGACATTTTGGGGGGTAATATATTATTTACTTATTAATTTTGTGTGGGATACTGGGACCTATGCTTTGTAATCACACATACACCAAATAAGCATAGAGTAGGAAGTCTGGTACTAGCTAGTGAATTGATGAAATCACATTGGAGAGGAATGATCCAGGGGAATGAAAAGATCATGCTGCCACCAGGTTAAAGCTGTGAATATCTCCCCCTTGATGGTATTCACACAGGAATCAAGGGAAATGTGTAGAGGGCATGGTGGAAATCTTTGACATGCTGCTGGCTACTGCTGCTCGGTTTCGCATGATGAACCTTCAAGGGGAGGAATTTGTGTGCCTTAAGTCCATCATCCTGCTCAATTCTGGTAAGTGGTGTGCTTCGCTGTCCCTCGGGTAATTGCAGTTGCTTCCTGCATGTGGTTAAATGCTGCTTGTTGTCACTACTGATGTTTTCATTTTGAGACAGCAGCAATTGAAAAGGGGGCTGTCAATATAGATGCAGGCAGAACCACCAAGTATGGATGGAAGCAGGAAAAGCTATTGAATGGGTATAGGTAGGACTCAGTCACTTAATGCAGTAAGTAGCTCATACACTATGTACAGCTGATGCGAGGAGTGATCAGAGCAGTTTTGAACTACGTGATGGCAGGTCTTAAAGCTCTGGTTACAAGCCACTGAGTAGCTGCAGCCACACATAAGGGAATGCAAAGGCAATGCTTGTAAATCTATGCCTCCCTTTTTTGGCAATGACAAAATAAAGAGGAAATTATGGCAAAAATGTGGCCACGTTTGTTGTGGTTTAGTTTATATTTAAAATACAGGCATCTAAACCTGATGTCATCACCTTCCACTTCCTTTATAATTTATAAGTATTTCTGGGCTGTAAATCTCCTTCTGAAGTGCACTTCAGAAATAGGTGACTAAATAACAAGTGTAGGTGTAGACATAAATATGTAAGGTTAGCTGCCTTTGATTCTGCATGAGATGATTGAAACAAGAAAATTCAAGTTGAGGCATGTGACAGAAAATTTCTGTTGCACACCAGAGGACTTTTCTGTTTGAAATGAGAAAAAAATCCAGATAATTTATGTTTAAGTGCAGAAAGGAGACCCATGGTGTTCTCATGGAAGTGATAGAGGTCTAAATAATGTAGGCACCAAAGTAAAAATATTAGACTCAATTTTCTGCTAAGATGTTACCTAATGCGTAAAGATGCCAGTTTCCCAAAACTGAGGATTTACCCACTTGTTCTCCCCTTTTCTTATAGGTTTGAACTCGTAGACAGCATTAACCTCTAGGCAAAACAGATGTGAAGGGCTGTATGTCCTTTTTATCTGGTGGTTTAACAGGTTGCTTGCCCTAGTTGCACGAAATACTGATTCAGGCTAACTGTAAACACAGCAGACTTTGCTTTATTGATCAGGCACTTCTTTTATGGAAATTTGGACCTGGCCTACTGAAAAAAAATACAATAAATTAAGAAGGAAAATTATGTATTTATACAATCAAATCCAATTTATTTCATTTATGTTCTATGTGATATTAATGTGGTTCGGGTTTTGTTATGATTGTCATCAGTTACCAAAGAATGACATCTGAGGCAAGCACCTGGCATATTAGGAATGAAGGGCTGCTGTTCTTATCTTGGATGCCAGGATGTGAAATTGTAATTGCTGTTTGACATATTATTTTCCTTTTGTTGTCCTGATAATTATAACCGAATATTTCCTAGAGTTAAATGTTCTTCCTGTAAAGGGATGCTCCTCCAGATTTTTAGTTAATATGTTAAAATGTAATTATCCTTTTAAATAAATACAGAATGTGTAATTGATTTATATAAATATTGAAATAAAATAAGAAAACAATAGAATTGAAGTTTGAATAAATCTCATTAGATGTTCATGGCTTGAACATGAAGACTTCAAGACATGTTGTTGAAAGTTTTTATGCCACTGCTGTATTTAATATTGAACCAGAAAACTAAATCTGTTATTTAGAAAAAGTTTTTCCAGACATCACCAGCTATCCTTTATAAGCACATCTCACTTTGTTAATGGGATTTTTTGTTTCAAGATTCCCCTAAGGAAAAAACACACAAATAGAAATAAATAAATATATATATCAAGTGATATCAGTTATAATCACCGTCATATTTCCTTCTGCACATAAGAGAGGTGGGATCACTGAGTGAGGCTAGGAGATACTGGATCTTTAGTTCTCAAAGGTTCTTATTCATCAGGTTGGAATCAGTGGTGCTCTGTACAGTAGAAGGTCAGGGTTGATTGAGGATCTGATAAATGATCTGATTTTGGATGTGGCTTTTTTCTTTCTACATTAAATGAAAGTGCATAGATGCTCAAAAGTCTGGTATTTCCACAAGAGTCTTTACAGTGAGAGATCAGAGGGCATGGTTTGGGTTAAGATGTTACAGATTCATGCTGAAAGCAATTTATACTATTATGCAAAACATCATGTATTACTCTGGCTTGCACACTGCACTTTTTGCAGTACACTGTGTATATCTGAGTACACTGTAAACTGAATGTGTGTGTATATATGGCCACAGAATGTATGCCTGTATTGCTTGCAGTTGCCTTTATGCATAAAGATAAATAATTTTACATATCCTTTTTTGCATTCCTGTAACCAACTAATCTTATAACTGCCTGAGGAGTTCACTACTAGGTGGTGGGAATGTGGACATGAGTTTCTGACTGTCAGACCCTTTAGATGCCCAAATTAGGAGGCTAGGCTGCACTACAGAGATAAGTAGTATGATTTGGGGTATATGTAATAGTTGTATAAGTGTTTGGCATAGGTACTCTAAAATGTCTTCTGGAGATGCTTTTCTTCACAGAATATAGCCAGCCTCTGTAGGTAAAGTGTTGGGCACACATGAAATACTACGCGTGCTGTGAAGCCTATGGCATACATGATGTATGATGAGAGGCTGAGGTTTGTTCATCCTGGAAAAGTGAGGGCCTACCTGCAGTCGTAAGCTGGCAAATGGGTTATGAAGAAGCCAGGGCCAGACTCTTCTCAGAGGTGCAAAAGGAAAGGATAAGCTGCAATGAAGACAAACCACAGCAAGGGAGAACATGTCTAGATAAATAGAACAAAAAATCTTCCCAGTGAGAGGTTAAGCACTGGAACATGTTGGCCAGAATGCTGGTGGGATCTCCATCTTCAGAGGTGCTCAAAACTCAGCTGGACAAAGCTCTGGGCAGCTTGACCTAACCCTGAAGTTACTGCTATTTCAGCAGGTGGTTGTATTAGATGACCTCCAAGCCTCCCTTAACCTGATTGTTTTCTATGATTGCACATGTAAGTATAAACAAATCTACTAAAGAAACAGAGATAAACACACAATGAATTTTTGGCCCTTATGTGCTATCTGTATTATATATGCATATCATTACACCAGTTGATCTCAAAATTATTTCAACAAGTGATTAATTAAACAAATTGGACTAATTATGATGCATTTCATTTAAAAGAAGCAGTCTGCATTTGCATTCTAAAGCTTTGTGCTGATTTAGTTTACTGAGTATACACAAACCTTTCTTTATTAAATCCTTGGACATCTGTTAGTCTCTTCAAATGACATAGTGCTCTTTATTGCTTTTTTTGGACATTTATTTTTCTCTTTTTTTTGCAACATCTTCCAAGGCTGTTTAGTCTCTTTACACTCCTTTTTCATGTGGTCTTGGGCAAAAATGCAAGTGAAGTTTTTCAGTTTCACTCGGTGCATGTGGAAAAGATGGAAGGCTTTGTTTATAAAGCAAAATATATGTTTACACTACTTCCAAATTTTTCATGAGGTATCAAGGCAACAGCACATCTGTAACAATGAGGACAGCATTGTCTTTAGCTAAATAACGAACTAGAAGGTGCTTCTCTAAAGCTGCAGTAATAAATCTTTTGACTAAAAAGCAGAATTGTATTTTTGAAAAACACATTCACCTCAATAAAAGAGGGCTGTTTCTTACCACTGGAAAATAAATACTAGAAATGTGAAAGAGTAAGATGGTGCAAGATGTTTTGAGTTTATCTGAAAGGAGTGGTGCTATGTGGCAAAGCAACAGGCTTTCATTTTGGAGATGAAGATGTAGGTCACATTTGCCTTAGCAGCTGCTTTACCGAATTGGTTAGCTGGTTAATCCATAGAGCTGGAAAAAATTTAGCTGATTTTATGCATCCTTTAGACCTCCTAATACATCTTCCTGTGTGATTTTGTTGTCCTTCTGATTTTTTCAGCTCCTGTTAAATTGTGCCTTATATTTATTTCTTTATTTTGGGTGTTGGGATGGTTATGCGAGTGTATAGTACAGAGCTGAATTTTCTCATAGCTCAGCTTGGCTTGCTACAGATACAGAGCAATGGGGCACTGTGGAAGAGGAAGAAGAGCCCAGGATATTGCTTTGTGAGCCTGAACTATAAATGTAAAAATATTTTAAGCTGGGGTTTATTATGACAGCAAAGATGCAAAGGGTGTTCCCCTCTACAGTAATATGCATAAAACCATCACTGTGTATAGTGACACATATAAAATTGTATCACTATATGCCAACATCTGGCACAGTAGCACTGCGGTCCCCGAGGAACTGTGTTCTATTCATAGCTTTGTGTCAGGGGCACAAGCCAACAAACTTTACTTTGCAGGGTGGTGCTTTCTCTGATCCCATTCCCATTGTATTTTACAATACTGACTGAAAGAAAGAGCTGGAAAACAACCTGATAGCTATTCAATTTAAGCTTGCTTTCAGCTTCAGAGCTTGGAAGACCTTTGAGACTGTTAAATTTCACTTTGCTAAGACAATTTTCTGTACTCTCGTTCCAGAACTCGGCTTGTGTGTGTATGTATGTGATGGATAGCTGGTATTTCTTTGGGGGAAATTTCTGGTCATTGGCCTGGGGTAGGAGCAACCACCGGGGGAGCAGAAAGGAAAACTAAACATCATTTTTCTTGGCAGTTATTGACTGGCAATTGCCCAAAGTGTCTACATTTTGGGAGGAGTGCTTTTTTTTTTGATTTACAGTTTTTAATAGCTTCTGGACTATACCAAGGTGAGAAACAATTCCTCCTAACAGGAGTTTTTTCTGTTTTCAAAGTTCTGAAACAGGGGCACAATAGCATCCTCTGGCTGAAGTAAGCTGCTCTGGAGGCACTTTGGGTTTCTGAGACTAATCTTACATTCCAATGGACTGCATTTTGCCAGTAATATATAAGAATCTTACCTGTACAGGCACCTGCTAAGCTAGACAGCCTTGTATTATCGGTAGGAATACGTGAGGGTCAGTCAGCTGAGAAAAGCCCCAGGAGCTGTTTCTCTTTGATGAATTCTTTTCAGTGAAAGAAATAAAAATCATAAAAAGCTCTGTGAGAAAAGAAGCCATTGTACTATCTGTCTATGCCAAATCAGAAGCAACATTAATTACCAAAATTAAGAAATCTGACTGACGGTTTTCAGAAGTTGTGCTGTGTTTGAGTTACCCTTTCATTGTTGTTTTTTTTTAAAGCAGTATCTCTCTCACTCTGTCTCCCTCTCACAGACACTCACACTGACATTCACAAACCCAAATTTATATTTCTTTTTAGTACAGAAGACCCAAATTCATAAATCCTACTTGCAAGTTACAGTAGTTCTAGGTGTCAAGTCCTCGAAGTACCAAGATGATGTGAGGAGGTTAGGTATGCCAAGAAGGTGGTAAAAAACCCTTCAATTTCCCTGACTGTTCAGATGCATAGCAAAATATTCTTATCTTCAAATCCAACGGTATAGCCTCAGGCTACAAACAGTACAAACATGCTAGAGTCTATATCTCTGTATGTGTCCGTGTTAGAGCATCTTTGCCTTTTTTTCTTAGTACCACTAACTGCATTGCATATTGTGCTATACATGCTGCTTTAAAGAAAAACAAAATGAAATGTAATTCCAGAAACCATTTTTTCCCAAGGACAAAAACCAAATTTCTTCTTGGCTCTGTAAGCTGTTGCAGAAGGGCTGAAGCACAGGATTTGTCAAGTACACTATAGATACAGGGCACTGAACACACTGTGATCAAGCCAGTTTAGTTGTGTCACTGTATGTACAGCTTAAGCTTTTGCTGGCTCAGGACTGGACTCTGGTAATATGACCTGTTTGGAGTTATTGGCTCAATCCAGAAGATTAAAAAAACTGGTGCTGAATGCGACAGCTGCCTTTTGGCAACACAGTGCTGTTGTGACCTGATTCACACTGGTTATGTGGTGTTGTCCGGGACAAATTCTAGATAGAAACATGCAAACTGCTTCAGAATTTACCATTTATAAACCTGATGTGCTTCATGCACCGAAGAATTAGTAGTGGTAAAAGCTCTTATACCTGGATTTTACAGGATATTCAGAGGGGCTGTTGCAGCAGCTTGAAGGTGTTTTGATCTCTGGAAAAATTTCCTTGTGGTTCAGCTCTTCAGGCTGCTCACTTTCAGCAGTAAGCAAAGTAAGATGGCTAAACTTACACAGCCTGCTTTGGACATGTCTTTAAAGGAGAGTTGGGTTTGCAGGTGAAGGAGCACGCCTTTCAAGGCTCTTCCTTGGCTAGGAGGGTTTTGTTGAGGTGAGTGTGGGTAAGCAAACCCTGATTTTGTTTACATGTTTTGTGGTAACATAATATTCAGTCCTAGACTGACTATCAGATCGTCAAAAATCAAACATTACAGAGCAGAGAAAAGGGCAAAAACTGCCAAAGGCCTGTGCTGGTCAGTATGTACCCCAGATCTCTCAAGTGGAAACAGAATCTCCTCAAAGTTTCGGAGCTGAGCTACTTAGAGGAGTACAGCCTGTGGGTAGGTCTAGCTGCAGGTGTTGCCTGCACCTGGCCCAGACCTCTGATGGACCCAGGCAGGGAGGAGGCATCGTCTCCCTCCTGCTTTGCTTTGCCTTGCAGTGCTCTGGGGTTATTCAGACCAGTGACCTGGCTGGCAAGCAGGAGGGCTCACGCACAGTCAGCTCCCATGGTTTAACACAGCTGAGGAGGCCAGTCACAAGACAGACCTTGGGCAAATCTGACTCCATCAAAGTAATTTTTGTCTGTGCTTTGTTTTCTTTCTCCTTTCTACCCCAGGTGTGTACACTTTTCTTTCCAGCACCTTGAAATCTCTGGAAGAGAAAGACTACATTCACCGTGTCCTGGACAAAATTACAGACACTCTGATACATTTGATGGCTAAGTCAGGTCTTTCTCTGCAGCAGCAACACAGACGACTAGCTCAGCTCCTCCTCATCCTCTCTCACATCAGACACATGAGGTGAGAGCAAGCGTGTGGTCAGCCCTCCTGCACTGGCCCCACACAATGCAGGTTTCACAAATACACACAGACACACTTTTCCTTCACAGATGGGAGTGCAAACTGTGTGTAGAGCTATTACAGAATATAACACCATATATGTTTATGTCCACTTTCATAAAGATGTACAACCATGTGTGCAAAACAGTGCGCTGGATTATGGTGTGAGAGGAGTAAATGTTCTCCCCATTTACTGCTTCTAGTTTTATTTTACTTTGTTTGCTGTTTTGATAGTGCTGTAAGCAGTATCTACTTTTAATGTTATGCTCTTCTTTGCATCCTGTTTGAAAAGTACCAATTAGAATACAAATGCAGCAGTAGCCTAGTTCTGAAAACTTTAGTCTCCTATAAGGCTTAATAAAACTATCACTTCCATGTAGTCACTTTTCACAAGTGGCTTGATTGCAATTCACTTCAGAAAAGAGATTAGGATCATTATGTGTATTTTATAGGTGAGGACAAATGCAGGTCTGCTGAATCCCAATCTAGAGAGCTGTGCCCATTGCTAATTAGAGGTGAGGTGTCAGGCACTCTTTTTAGTTGCAACAATGATTCTCCCAAACATAATTACCTTTCAAGGTAGTTGCTCAGAGGCTGGAGTGTTAACATGACATACAAAAAACCAGTATAGATTTTATTTTTGTGAAGGGAAAAGAGATGTTACACAGATTTTAATTTTTATTATTTCAATTAATAAAAGAGTAAGCACCACACCATAGCTCCTAAAGATGAAACATGCAGATTTGACTCCTGGGCTGGTATACAGGTCTTCAGGAAAAAGTCAAAGGGTGTGTGCATGTGGCTTTTTTACTTGAGAAGAATTTGTACAATTAAGGAAGTTCCAGATAGATACACAGTGAAGTGAATCATTTCTATAGATTTGTATATGGATGCTATTACAAGTGAGTATTTGCTAACAAATTGGCTGAGGTATTTTCTAGGAAAAAGATCTGATATTTAAGGTTTTACTATGGGAATGCCAAGATTCATCCAATTTTCTTGGTCACAGTGTCTAAATTAGGAGTCCATGTGCTCTAGGCTACATTTTAGGCGAAGGAGAGCAAAAGAGCCACCTTCAGAAGGCAACTTCCTCATGAGCAGCCTGAAATGTTCTTTGAAGTTGCTGCCTTCTGCTAATTTTAGCAGGAGCACACAGCAACTGCACTGATAAGTTAGTTCTGTACAAGGTGGAATTCATATGAACCTTATAAATGATATTAGCTGATAGTTTTTTTTCCTATAGCATATTTGGAAAGTAACCATTGTTTTGTTAAAACCTACAGCAACAAAGGAATGGAGCACCTGTATAACATGAAGTGTAAAAATGTAGTTCCACTCTATGATCTCTTGCTGGAGATGTTGGACGCTCATCGACTGCATGCCCCGGCAGCCAGGAGTGCTGCACCGATGGAAGAGGAGAACCAGAGCCAGCTGACAACTGCATCAGCTTCATCTCATTCCATGCAGTCTTTTTATATAGGCAAAGAAGAGGAGAAAGTGAGTGCAGAATACAATATAACCAAAAGTCAGCAGATATGATTGTGTGAGAAACCCAGCAGTGTGCTACCTAGCTCTTGCTTCATTTTGTCTATAGTGCCACCTGTGTGAACACTCCAGTGACAAGTCATCTGCATTTTCCATTTGAGTGTTTGTCAAGCGCTTGCCTAAATTGATTGCGTATCCTAAATGGAAGACATTTCATTGCTATGGACAGCCAGCAAGGATTGTTAGGCTAATTTGATTTAAAATTTGCATCAGTTTTATTTAATTTTGCATGGAAGTTGGGTAAGTCCTAATCTAAACTGCACATTCTTTTGACTATATATTAGTAGGCAATACCACCCATGCGTACTGGTATCTTCATGAGAGGTAGCCTTTGTTGATATCCACCCTAAATTCTGAGCTTGCTTAATCCTTTACTTGCTTGAAACTTTGAAGCAGTTTAGTAGCGATTCTGGTTGACTTTTTTTGGGAGGGGTGGTGGAGTGTGTAAATGAAAAGTTGATTGTCATCTTAGGGTGCCATAGTGCAAGTGCACTGCTAGTGACTGCCTTGATAGCTTAGGTAGGTTCCCGCCTCTCTTCTTCCTACAGGAGAAAGGAACCCCTGTTTGAGAATAAAGCTATTTTACCTTGCTGACTTACACCAGTAGACAAAGCCCTCTCAAGATGATACTGACCATATTTTTAGGCTCCCTTACTTATGGCTGAATTGCATTGCATGCATCCTATCTTGTCTGATCCTACAAAGCTAAACTGCTCTGTTTCTTGGCAGTGTGTCAATCGAGGGCAAAATGGCAAACAGTGATAACATAGATAATTATGCTTAAATCAGACAAGATGATTACAGAAATCATCAGGTTTAAAAAAAAAAAAAAGGTCTTCACCAACATCTGTGATCCAGCACTATTTTATGAAAACCTCCCCCTGTCCTTTGCTTTACTGTTCTACAAACCAAGGGGTGAGCATGCCAGTGCAAAACTGGCAAAGCCAGGCAGGATGGTCCCATCCAGAAAAGCGTGGCCTAGCCATGTGTAGGAGGGCTGGCACCACAACCAGAACAGCGGGCGCTGCATTGTCTTGGCTTGCTTTGGTTCTTGTTGGGGTATGCTCAGAAATTACTGTTAGGAGCCAGCTCACCTTTGACACCAGAATTGGGCAATCAGCCTCAGACATGGTGAAGACTCTGGGACTGCATGCCCAGGAAGATCTCCATGCAAGTTTATAACTTTTTCATAAGGATTAGACAGATACTTCAGACCAACTGTAAATATACAAAAGGTCCACTGACATCGAGAGTTTTAGTAAGACATGAAAGGAGACAGACTGATGAAATCCATACTATGTGCTATTCAAAGTAGGAGTCAGTGCTGCTGTTTGACTGTCTCTATGCTCAAATTAAACATGTCAGGGAATGTTGCTGGGTACTGGAATTATTACCAGGAATATTTTATTAGTCTAATAATAAACTTTGCCTGTGCTATCTACACTTCTGGTTTACAGGTGCAATTTGGGAGTTAGCATGGACCAGGGACTATTCCAATAACTGGTTGGAAGCGACCACCCTGCCAGTAATGATGTTTCATAGCACATACATAGGTTGCTCCACAGCAGCTGGCCACAGTGCTAGAGGAGGGTTCAGGGAGGCTTCTTTTACCACTATAGTTTAAACCTTTATATTAGATTATGTTGATTGGAATACCCTGTAGTAACTAGATATAGGAACCAGTGCAACCAGTGCCATGCAGGAGTGCCTATGTCTAATCATGCTCCCCGTTACACAAGCAGAATCTGTGTGTAGTGACATTGAGTTACATAGCAGTTGGGAAGGCAGCAAGGCACAGGGCAAGTTTGTGCTCCAAGTCAAGGACTCTATTCTTTAGTGAGTGTACATAATAATGTCTATAACAACAGTTTAATGTACATATCTGAGGATACATGCAGTTTAAAAGTCTAAAACTAGATGTTACCTGTGTTTGAGAAGATTCCTTGAAAACTCTGCAAGCCTCAACATGTGAAGCAGTCACTGTAAGTTAACAGGCCTTTTACTGGTGCATATTATTGTGTAATTTTTTTCTGAATGTGCTGAAGGATTTGTCTTTTTTGTGTATTCAGTAAGAGTGTGTGTGTGTGTGTGTGTGTGTGTGTGTGTATGTGCTCAGATTTGGTACCTAAGGGCTTTTGGAGGGCTCCTAAATGCCTTGAAAAAAAATGCACATTTTGATTTGTTCAGTAGCTGTTTTTCAGATGTGTTAGAAAGATTGTGAATGCCCTGAAATGAATGTAGGCTAATATCAATGGAGCACAGGAATCCCTGTAGTTACATTTATGTGCTTACACCATCATAATTTGCATTCACTAACAGCATTAGAGCTCTCTAAATACTGCATGTGCAACTTGGTGGTCTCTATGACAGAACACACACATCAAGCTCATAAGCTGAAAGGCAAACTGGTTTAAATGAATACTTCACTTCCCAAATCCCCAAACAGTTCATAACATTGATTCAAGTGTAAACTGGACCTGGTAAAAAAAGCAGTTTATGGAGAGCAATTTATAGCAGAGGATCAGATTCTGATTGTACTTACATAAAAGAAGTACCGCCACACTACATTGTTTCCTGGTGAAGCTGGATAAGCATGATTTGAAGTGGTATGCAGCAGACAGAAGGGTATTATAGTGTGTCTTGGAATATAAGGAATAATTAGTCAGCTTCCAAACTTAATCACGAATGCTTTCCTAGGCTCAGCCCTTGCAAGGAAGTAATTCAGATTCAACCAGTCCTCCTGTCTTTGTGGTGAAGGGCATCCCAGAAAGAAAAACAGTGATTCCTGGTAATAGATGCATTTACCTTTGGACTGTTTAAGGATTTGTGTCTTTAACTTGTTCATAAGATTTTAATTGAAGCAGCACCTTAATGAATATAGTAACCTTCCCATAGTTATCTTTGAAGATGATTGTCCGCATATCAGACAGCTGAATGTAGCTATTCCAATGATTAAACAAAGTCTACGACACAAAAATGACAATTTTTTTCACGTGTAATTCTGAATTATGCTCTCATGTATGCAAACAATTGTGCCTGACATTGGTAATTGTTATTTCACAGGATGATATTTTATGTGTGTGTGTATATATATATATACATATATACTTTATATTTGCAGCTGACAAACCAGTACTACCTGAAGACCTGGTGCTGGACATTAAATAAAAAATATATAACATGTAAAAAAAAAAATAAGGAGAGAAAACTTTTCAAGGCAGCTAATGATGCTTTTACCAAAACATTCATAGTGATTTATCTGGAGAGCTAATGAAAGAATTATTTTATAATGCTTATATATGATTTAAAAAAAACCCAAAAAAACAAAAAAAAAAACCCACCCCAAACCCACCCCCTCCATCAAAAAACCAAAAAACATCCCCCCCTAGAAACATAGGCAATGTAATACCAGCACAAGCAAAACAGAAGTAGACCAGATGAACTTGTTTTGCTTGAGAATCTGGTTATTACTGAATTATTACAAAAAAGCTTGGGAGGCAGAAGAGGAGATAGGGTGATGTCTTAGTGGTGTCTGAGTTTCCAGCAATATATGAAAGCTGCTCTGGTTTGCAGTAGTTTGAGCCATGTCTTGATGTTGCAGGCTTTGTCTCAGGTAAAGCTGCCAGTTGGGGCAGTAGGATTTGTATTGGGGTAAAATAATTTAATGAGAGTTTCTTGGGGTGTGTTTGTGGTAAATTTACTTTCATGTTTCAGTGACATCTCTTGATGATTTTTTTTCTCCTTCTGTACACTGAGGGGTTTAATAATTTAAAAATACAGTTAAAGGAATAATCTGAACTGAGCTCCCAAGGGTATTGCATGAACTATCAGTAGGTCACTGAACTTTAAGTAGAAAAAAACCCAACACACAACATAAAACCCAAACCACCCCCTTAAGCCAAGCTAGGGTTTGCATTGAAGCCTCCATTCATTCCAATTGATGCTGACTGATTCCTTAAGAGTTGTGCCATATGTTTAAAACAAAACAAACTACCATCAAAGTAAAAATTCTGCTTTGCCTTAGTCTTACCACAGGCTATACTAGGAGCACAGCAAGCCTCTCTTGTGTATATAATGTCCTGCTTTAAAATTAGAATACAACCCAACCTAAAGCTAATGGATTTTGTATATAAGGTATTCTCAGCCAAATTTATGTGAAGTGCATTTCTTACTCTGAATAGAGATGGCTATTTATTTTCCATGCCATCTGCAACTGTAACATAGCTTTACAGATAGATAGAGATACAACATGCGTAAGAGAGTGGTCACGTTAACGATTGTATCACAATGCAAACCAGTCCTTGATGACACCTGCAACTATAGAATAATCTCAAATTGATCTGAGAATTTTTAGTTAACATTTCCTCGATATTAATGTTCTACCCTTTCACTGAGAATTCCTTTTCATCTTTCAAATGTAGATAACCTTATATCCTGAAAGTTGTTTTCAGACTGATTGTTGCCCATGAGGGTATTCGGTTTTGCACTGTGTTAAAAGAGAAAAAAATTCTAAAAAAATATAAAAATCCTTTGCATTCAAATGTGCCTAAAGAAATAAACATCCAAAAAATAAAAAAAAAGGTATATGCTGCCATCTTGCAAATTAGTATGCTCTGTACTCCTGTGTGCCTATAACTACAAGTCTGTTTCTTCAGAAAGTGCCCACTGGAAAATGAAGGAATAGACTGCTGGTCATGAGACTCGCATTAACAAGCCACTTTATGTATCACCTTATTGTATATACTATGAAACTAATGCTTTTGTGTGCACTATGTAGTCTGTCAATGGAAAGACCTTTCTTTGGTATAGGCTCAGCTACCATAACGTATTTGTTGAAGTATTCTGTTCTTTCACTGATGCATATAAAATTATTGATGTCTTTGTTTCGGTGAAGTTTTTTTAATTTGTTTTGCACCTAAAAAAGTTCTAAAAAGTCTAAATGAAAAATCTAACCTGATCGGTGCGAGATTTTTATCAGTGTATTTGATGTTGAAAATAAAGAATTAAGCAAAGCACTTTGTTTCATTAGTTATATTTTGCACAGTTTTAAAAATATGCTTCTCTGCTCATTGTTTTCCAGTAGCCAGTGAAATGGTACACTAGTTTTCACAGTGCATTTTCATCTAAGTGAAAACTGTTTATTAATTAGTTTCTTCACCCTTCCCAAAAAGCATGAGAGTGACCATTTCCAGGGTCAACAATGTGTTTTAGTCTCTAGTATCCTGAAGACTAAGTAGCTTATATGCTTTAATGTGCTTAGTATTTATACGCTTTATGTATGTTCCTTATTTTGGCTTGTGAAACAGATTATGTTGGAAGAGATAAATTATGTGAATTTTGCTTTCAGTAGTTGACTCTCATTTATGATAAGTTAGCTAATATGAAGTAAAATAGTACTTATATGCCAAGCAAAAGCTATTCCTCAGGGGGAAAAATTGTCTTGGCTAAGCTGTCAGGAAGGTGATGAAAAGAGATGAAAGATAATCTTATTGACATAAGACCACTTTGAACTTAAGCCTATCCTGTAAAATAAATAGTTTCAAAATTATATTTGTTTTTTGCAGAGAACAAAACCAGTAATCTGTGCAGGTCAATGTCTATCAGTAATATAGAGAGAATATAGAACTTCTTATATTTATTTTTTTCATCTATTTATTTTCTGTGCTGTGCTTCTGAGTGAGACTATTGGGTCTTAGGTTCTTCTCTTTTCCTACATAAATATAAAAGTAAAAGCTTTTTTGGTTTTTTATGCGATGTTTCACTGTACATAAGCAAAAAATGGTAAGATTATTACCTTAATTCAATTCTACCATCTCAATGATTAAGACAAGGCAGGCAAAATACTTTGTCCGTGTGAAACCTCATCTTATAGCTTGTCAAACATGAAAACAAATAGCCTATTCGACCTCCACAAGAAAGTTGGAGACTCTTGGGATTTGTAAGTACGGAGTAGAACTGAGTGATGGTTCCAAATCATGAGACTGTTTTGCAACATACTTTCGTGACAGATTTTGACTGAGGGTTGCTACTTTGGCCACGAAGGGTGGGCCAGAGTAATATGAACTAATTGCACATGTACATGTGCTCAAAATAATAAAATCATTTTCAATGCTAATTCAGTGGGCACAACTGAAAAGCAGCTGTCTCCCTCTTCTTCATTCCCTCCCATCATCTGTCTTCTGTGATGGGAGAAGGTGGACAAGTTGTCAACTTGCTCAGACCCCCCAGAGCAGGAACCCACCAGGAAAAGACCCTCTGCAGCTAGGCCCTGGGCACATTGCCACAGCCAGCAGCCAGCTGCAACTCCACCTTCATTCCTCATTTTGTACATCTGTTGGCTGCAGTAATTTGACAAATCATAGAGAAAGAACGTATCTTCCTATTTCAGTGCAGAGCTCTTGCAGCTGAAACTCCTGGCTCACCTTTACTGGGCTCACCACTCTTGCTTCTCTCAACAAGTACACAGCACCTTGCAGAGCAGCTGCCTACTTCCTTGAGGGAGCTCGTATACATGCACACAGCCATGTGCTTTGGGCTCCTCCCACCCCCCTGCTTCCTCTTTTTCCTAACATGTAAGTAAGTGATGCATGTCTTGTAACAGTGTATTTTATTCTATTTATATAATTAGAAAGGTATGACGTAGTTAAGGCACCATGGAAGACCACATCTGACTGCTTTTACTTTTCTGTTAATTAAGGCAATCCCTTTGTTCTGCAGTGAAAACAGCTTCTTCATGGGCTCAATCACTGGGGCACTGCTTTCTTCGAAAGCCTTGTGGCCAAGCTTATTCTTCAAAATTAAATGTTGGATTTTTTGTTTTTTCTTTTCATCCAGATACCACCACATTAAAAGCCCCATGAAGCAGCTGGTTCTTAGGCTGAAAAAGTCTTACAGCTCTTTCCTGTGCATTACACTTTTTGCTTCCATTACCCACCCAGTGAAGAGGAGAGGAAAATCCAAACAGATAAATAACACTCATCAGCGTGCTCAGAGAGGAAGAATGCCCATGGGAGGGAGCTGTGTACGTGAGTTTTCTTATGCCCAGACAGGCTCCAATTGCTACCATTCACCATGGCATCCTACAGATACAGAGGCTCAAGTCTAAAAACGTTCATAAAGTCTTCAGAAAAGAAGACTTTATAATAACATTTGGCACTTAGCTCAGCAGCAGCAAGGCTAACTAGCTCTCACATCCCTATAAGAGCTGTGTGTTGCAGTCTTTAGGTGTCACTCTGCTAATGTCTTCATTTCTGAAGGCATACTGGTGACATAAAATTTATCTCCTGCTATTTTCTGCTCCTACACATTCATGCACCAGTCCAGTATGGTGCCATTTTAAACAGCTGACAAATGTGCACATGAGGAAAGGCACAGGCCTTTCAGGATTATTTTTTTTTAGCCAGATTTCATAATACATGCTTGGGATGGTAAGATATTTAGCTCCTCTACACACAAATATTGAGTGCTCTTTTCTAAGACAGAAAGATTTGCTTCTTGTCAGACGTCTTTTTTATTTTCCTCTCCCTCTTGAGAACCTGTGTCACCCATGAAAGTTTAAACAAGTATGTTATATCAAAGAGCTAAGCAGTAAGTGCTACCCACTTTGCAGTAAGTCACAGTAGGGCACATGAAAGTTTAAAAGGTTAGGTATTGGTATGAAAGAAGAAAAGGCTGAGTTCTATTCTACCTTTACTGGATTATTTTTTGCTCAAGTTAAATCTGAAAAATAGGAAAAGAAACTTCAGCTCCAAAATGTCTTCTTTATATCTATGTCAACCAAAACGCTACAGCATCATGCTTTCTTCCAGTACTTTTTTTCCTGTTGTCCTCTCAGTCTGTACACCTGCCTGGACAATGCTTCTAGTTTGGGAAAGGAGTCAAATTTGCAGTGGACTCTGGTAGCTTTCCTTCCAGCTGTTTTTACAACATCCTTTCTAAAAACAATGGAATGGAAAAATCCACAGTTACAACATCAATAATAGCGGTCTCCCAGGAATTGCAACATGCCTGAAAGTGGAAAGAGCTTGACCTGAGTAACGTTTGCTCAAACTACATCCACATCTGCACCATGCGTGACTGACACAGGAGAGCTCAGCGGCTTACCTCTCCTCCCCCAGGGTGACCTCTGATGTCAGAAATCAACAATACTTTCCTAAAGCCTCCTTTCTCTTATGAAAACTAAATGTGGCATTGTTTTATTCAGACTTCATTGTGGTTAAATCAACTTGCTACATCTCAGGTCTTTAAATAGGTTTTACTGAACCAAGCAGTTTTGGCTAGTTCATTTTTTTAATATGTTAAGTGGCGCCAAACAATAGAAGTCAAAGCTTTCAGTTCCTGTCTGCTTTTAGAGCAATTATTTCATATAACTCAGATTCTATCACAGTCTATGGCACGTCTTCAATGCTCAAGCTTGCAGTTATTAATTTCCTTTTATCTTGTTTTCACAGATTTTATCTACTGCTTTTTGGGAAGACAAATTAATCTTTAATCATTCCTATTTATTTCTTTATTGTGGAATATTATTAGAATATTCCAGTGTTCTTAAAATTACTAAAACAAGCAGAACATCTCCCAGTATAGGTTTCACATCTATGTCTCTCTAGGTCTAATTACAGTCAAATAGCACAACAACGAACAATAGAATTCAGTTGGCTGTAGTACATTTCACAGCATTGCTGCCAACGTTAAAACCAGCCAGTACCTAGACTAGTTCCCTTGTGTAGGGA
>NW_009910851.1:24708-31135 GCF_000696875.1 Nestor notabilis
AGACACACATTTTTCCCTCAAAGCCAAAAGATAAATGACCCCCTCCCTCTAACTCCTCTCCCACCCCAACTTAGGTTTAGAGTAATTCGGCAATTGATTGCTGCAAGAGTTGAAAAATTTTGAAGCCAGACCACCCAGCTTAAACTTAAACCTCACTATGGCATTTCTTGCTTTTCCTTTCCGCGATCCATTGCTTTAAAAATCAAATAAAACATGGGAGTGCAAGTGAGAATATAAATGCTCTCTTCTCTTGCTTAAAAACATGCATTTCTTCTCTTCATTCTGCTCTTACTTCCCAGAATCCTCCTACATTTGCTAAATCCTGATAGCATCTGTAGTTTGAAGACTGTGAGCAACCAGTTTCTGTTATGCCTTTGAACATGCACACAGATGCACTCAGATACACATGACGATGAGCATGTTGAGCGATGCTATCAGTTGTAAACAAATTTCTCAACCACAAATAGCACAAGACTCTGAGGGCTAGGGATGATCGTTCATAAGACAATTTCAGCAGCTTTGTCCATTCAATAATCAGCAGTAGGAGAAAGTTTTATGGAAGGAGAAAGCAAGACTGCAGTTGTTCACAGCATTTGCAGGGGAGCTGGAAGGGTGGCAAACCAGTGGCAAGAAACTATTGATCTGCTGCAGAATTAAGCTGTTATTGTTGCTGGAACAGGGTGAGGGATAGGCAATGGGTATCATCATTCTCATAGCTGTGAGGAATAAGGGCACACTATTTCTGTCAACTTCAGATCGTTTGTACTCCTAACACAGTCAGACATCTCTAGATATTTCTTTTCAGTCTGCCTTCAGATTTTGTAAAGCATAGTCCACAAACAAACCTTCATAAACAGATGCAGTAAGTTCAGGGCAAATGGTGCTCATTATCTTCCACTATTATAAGCATAGTAAGATACTGCCTTGATATTACTGCACAGTCTGGAGTTGCTGAGCAACCAGTTTCCATTATGCTTTTAAACACCCACTAGTTAAGAAGGCCTGTAAGCAGATTCAGCGTTGCAAGATGCATCAAGCTGCAGGGATGATAACACCTCTACAGAAGCTAGTGCATTTATCTACAGTAGAAAATGAGGAAGAATATAATGCAATAATGACTGGAGTTCCCCAAGGTGGAAAATCTCCTTTCCCTATGCTTTAACATGTGCCTTCAACACACACCCAGAGATCTGCAGCTCCTGTACTGCCTTTCCTTATGCTTTGCAGCCAAGAAATAAGTCCATTGTATTTGCAGAGCCCAAGTGAGGCACTTCAGGAAGAAGCGAGATGACAGGTTGCAGGCATAGCACAGAGACAGGGCATCTCAGATGCTAACTTGTGCATTTCTTAAAAAGTTTGTCCTCACCCAAGTTGTCTGTGACAGCGCCCCAACAACACAGAGGTAGGCAGAGGGAGCAGCTTGACATTATCAGGGTGAGAAAGATGCCCAGGCTGCAAAGCTGGCTAGTGCCTCTGGCTTCAGTACGTGACAGCTTTCTGGGTGTGGTTTCCACCCCCCATACAGTTGACCCATTTAACCTGCTTCATGCTGTGGAGATCAAGGAATATGTTGGTATCGTTCTGGGGTTTGCAGCTCAAGTCACTGGTGCTCCTGGGATGGAGCTTGCTTTAACAGGATCCTGATCATGGCCATTTTTTTCCATTTTGATATCTTTGCACCAGTTTTTCGAATCAAGGTCCAGTTCTGCAAAATCACATTTGAAGTCATAATGGAATTGGTTTAGAGCCAGGAAATTTCTTTTGGAGGAGCCAATTGCTCAAAGCACTTTTATCTGGTCAGATGTTGATTTTGTCTAGAGTTGCAGTTAAAACTGAAGGTCCCAAAAGTAAGAAGCCCAAAGTGGCAGTCAGGAGATCCTCTAACCTGCGAGCACAAACTGCCTGTGATTCCTTTGAGACATCAGCTTGCAGACTGACATTCCTATCCTTGAAGGTATGGGGGATTCAATATTTACAAACAGGCATTTTTCCCATCTATGAAATTTTCCTTATGCGCGTCTATTGCTGCCCATGACTGCCTTATTCACAGGTATCATAGAGAGTCTGGTCTTTACTGGGATAATTGCTCTGTGTGAGCAAATCACTCAGGGTCAAAAGAAAGTTCTCTATATCTAATGTCTCTTTCAAATAAACAGGCAATACGCTGAAACTATAGTTAGCTCCACAGCTCGAGCTTGGAGCTTGAGGCTATGAACAGAACCAGATTTGCTTTGAAACATCTGGAAGGAAGCAAGGCATAGCAGGTACGCTCCGCCCTCTGGTTCATCAGCAAAGCACATATATCCTTGAAGGTAATCAGCAGCCAAAATTGCCCTCAATTTGAAAGGGATACTGATACTTGATAATGTGACCTTCCTAATTCTTTACCCCTTTTTAATTATCATCAATTCTTTCCCACCTTAGCCTTAACTCTAAAGAATTAATTATGAAAAGTTCCTATGATTTCACATCAGTTTTCTCCTGCCTATTTAAGCAGCTTAATTTCTATTCCTCCATCAGTTCATCACTTCTCATATTCCCAAGACTGAATATTTCAACAAGTGAGAGAAAATAAAAGGGCATGACTATCATGATCAGTATGGAACCATTCCCCCACCACTTCTATTTAGTGACTACTCCACAAAAATCCCCTGGAGCTTGACAAAGGTGTACAAATTCTGCTTTCCTTCAGCAGAGGACAGGCCATTCTTCCTTAGGAGTCAGAGAAGTGGAGAGTTGGAGAAGTGGGGGAGGCATTCAAACAACCAAGGGAAGCAGGGGCTAAAGAGTGGCAAAACATCTGGCAAATCCAAATATCAGGTTGCAATTCAGAGCATGCCAAGTGCTACTCTGTATACTTTTGATAAAGCACCTTATTAATTGCATCTGACATAATTCAAACTGAAATCTCTTCCTTGTACTGCCCTCTCCCTCCTAACACCTTTCAATCCTCCCTGCCTCACCCTCAGTTTTTAAGTATTATAAAGACATGAAGACAGGTCTCACCTGTGACTTTTTGCCTGGTTCCTCCAACAGTCTGCTCTTCCATAGGCTGATACTCACAGGCTATCTGCTACCCTTCGGATAACATCTACTTCCATGAGATCACCAATAATTAGGTGGAAAATACAAGACAAAGTCAGGCCAAGATCTTTATTTCTCACTAAATTAGTCTTACTTTTTACAATGTTTTCTTTTAAAAGAAAACAAAGTATTTTTTAACAAAAAATTAACCACCAAAACCAGAGTGGCTGATGGAAGGATGTCTAAAGCATACAGAGATCTGGACTAACAGGTCTGAGAAACTACCAAATATTCACAGAGGTACATAGATTAGCAATGACTAAATTATGTCACCAAAGACTACGGTAACAGAAAAGAGAGGAGGGGTCAATTTTACGGAATCTGTCAGGTCTGGTGCAACTAACAGCTCATCCTTGCACCCCAAAAGTGTGTTGTCTACTCAGAATCAGTGACTATGGATGCTAACCTAGCCTAGCATAATTTCTGAACACCAATAAAAGAAACTAAGCCTTGAAAAGAATATATACTTGTGTTGGTCCAAGTCTGATCTCAGACATTTAAGATACTTTGTTGACAAAGTATCCATTTCAGGATACAAAGGAAAAGGATACAAAATCCTTTTCAGGAAAATGTTAATGTTACACTTACCTGGAAAGAAAGCTTTACTTTGGCTTCTCCAAATTCTTGAGTTCAGTTGTAGTACTCTACCTCACTCCAGCTCCAGTGATGACATTCCAGGAATGTAATTCTATGTAACAGCAATCAATGTGGTTGTAATTTCTTCTGGCTTTTTTATTTTGGTTATGTAGGCCAATATATTCTAAGTAAAAACAAAATTTGAACTCACAGGAAAAAATCACATTGTGTGTCATGGCTTTAAAAACCCCAGACTATTAAAGAACAGTAACTTGGAGCCATGATCTGTCTTTTTACCAAAATCAAAGAGAATCCTCTTTTGGTTGAGTTCTGACTGATAAGCTGGGAAAAGCGATTGCCACTGCTCGGACTGCAAGGTTTCTGCAGTATTTCTGGAAAATTTATAAGTTCTTAATTTGTTCTCCCCCTCCTTCCCCCCCCCCCCCCTCCCCCTTTTTCTTTTTCTCTGCTATTTATGCTTAATGTTTTGGGCATATTCCACTAGATTAACTATTGGTAAAACATAAATCTTGGTACTAAACTGCTATGGAGTTTCCCTGAAAAAAATATGTTTTAGTGGGGACTGGTACAACCTCAATTGTGAAAGGTTGCACACGAGTGCATACGTAAACACACACACACAAACAACACATGGCTAAGAATGAAATTCAAGAAGCAGCTTGAGAAAAAAAAACAACTCTGAAATGACCAATCACTAATTAAAAATATGGACTGCTTTCAATATTAGCACAGCTTCTAATGTGGTGCTTTCCCATGTACTTCACATTTGTCAAGTTCCCCGCACCTTCTCATTCAAACATATACCTAATACCATGAATTTGTTACAGCATTTTTTAATCCATTTTAGAAGTGCAGCATATGTACGTCTTCTAATTTTTTTATACCATACATATCTCATTCTAAACTTAGAGGTTTCCATAGTTGTCATTAAAAAGCACGTAGACAAAATATTTTATGGTATCTATAATAAATGCAAATAAATCAATACAAACAAAACTTGGCTTAGCAAACTGTACATATATATGTCCTTTGTTTTTCAACTTGACATTCAATGTTTTTCCTCATAAAATCTTTTATGATCTTATTTATTACATCCATTTTTTTAACCCTAAAAAAGTGCTTCTCAGATTTACACCTTGTGCATCCAAAGCAAAAGTTAGAACACCATGCCCAAAACAGAAACCACAGGGAATAATACATTGCCATACAAGATCCTTTAAAACTGTATGTTACAAATGCTCTAAAATTTCTTTAGCATTGGTTATTTTGTATACTGTAGATACCAAGAGGGTATTTAACAAGGACTGGCTAAAGGCTCATTTAGAGCAGCACATAGGAAAGGATCTACAGTATCAAGTCCTCAGCTATGCATAGTACAGGGCAATGACTTGGATATAAAGTGGCTAAAGATCCAGAATGCTGGACAGAAGGACATTTCCCTCACACACGTCACATCCTCCTTAGTACCCAGGATGTAAGTATTTGAACAATGCTACTTAGGTAATACATTGTGAATTTGATACTGATATACTGATGTGTTACTAGCTGAGTGCCAGCAGAGAATGATAATGAGCACAGCAGCAACTACATTAAGTAGGTAAAGCTGCCACACTGAATCCTGCCACCCTTTAAAACCATCCTGCCTCACAGCTAGCTCTCCTGCATGGTCACCTGCTGTCTCACAGGTCTCCTTCATAATGGAGGTGGACCATTCATGTATTTTAGCATGGGGTGGAAAGAGCGGGCAAAGTTGTTGGCCATAGTACAGCTGTAGTCCTCCTCAGTCATCGGCACCAGGCAAGCCAGCCCAATCAGGAGCAGCAAGAGGAGCTGAAGTGGCAGAGCAGCTCTGAGGACTCTGAGGAAGAAGGATGGGTGCCGCCGTGCTGGCCCAGCCTCAGAAGGGGAGGAACCTGAGCCACCTCTTGTGGACCTGAGAAAAGAGGATGGACAGGTGAATACAATAGAACATCACTGCAGCAGAGGTTGCTTTTGGGCATTCAGCCTTCCCTGAAGGCTGGCTTAAAATTTGAACAGACATTGAGACAACTGCAGAGGTATTTTTCTCTGAACATGCTACTTCCCTAACATTCTTAAGAGACTGTATTTCTAGATTTGTTAGGAAAATGCCAAATGATCACAACAGAAAGGGCTTTGTGACCCCACAGCCCTTTTGTGAATTATAGGGAAGACTTCCCTTTAAAGCACTGTGCTCTAGAGAAGGGGAAAATAAAAGGTGGGCCATGCCTGTCGTGTTCAATGCATGCTGTCAAAAAAGGAAGCCTCCTTATTTAAAACAGCAGCTGTATTTGGTTTGCAGAAGTTTCTACATTCATTTCTGTATATAGTATCCGCAAGGGTGTAATGCATTAAGATTCCGTTACATCAATCTTCAATTAATTAATACACCAATATGGAGGCGAAGGGGACTCATTTTCTATAAAGTACATTGAATTTTGAATCTTGCACTGAATCAGCAGTTAAAATCTGTTTGCTCAACTAAGTTGACAACATCCAAAGTGATTTTCTCCTTTGTGTCTATTTATCTGATGTGAAATGGCATGTCTATGGGAAAGGTGAGACCTAATACAAATATTTCCAAAGAAACACTTCAAATTAAGCCCCCAAATCCAATCTATTTTTTAATGAAGGATAATGACATAGATTTCACATTTTCTTTTTTGACTGAAATTGTCTGAACTCTAATATATGGATGACAGGTTTTGAGATCAGTGGATGACTGGCA
>NW_009910851.1:31166-37330 GCF_000696875.1 Nestor notabilis
AGTCAAAATCTTATGGCCTTAGTGTGTTAATTAAATGGCATTAACTGTATTTTAGCACTAGCCAAAAACTGAAGAACTTAGAACCTTCAAGTAATTTGCTTCAAAAGTCTTTCATTAAGACATTAGGTCATTAATTTTGTCTTAGACATGTTGCTATAATACATCCATGTGGCTGTTATAACTATGAAGGCCCCAGAAATCTACAGTTCGCAAAGGTTTAAGAGAGAAGACTGCTCATAAGGATGATTTAGTCTCAACTTGAAGGTCTGGAACATCAGGTTTGTTGGCTAAGGTCAAATGCTCCCCTGTAAAGCAAGGCGGGGGTGATGGTTCCTTAAGTGTCTTTTGCATTCCCTTTGTTCTTTTGATCCTTTCTCCCAGATAAATCTGAATCTGCATAAGGAAGCACACAAAACCCAAAATACCATCTTCAAAGCTATGCCATGCTTGGTGACAGGCTGAGAAAGTTGGGGCTGTTCAGCCTGGAGAAGACTGCGTGGAGACCTCATAGCAGTCTTCCAGTATCTGAAAGGGTCCTATAAGGATGTTGGGGAGGAACTCTTCGTTAGGGACTGCAGTGGTAGGGCAAGGGGTAATGGGTTTAAACTTAAACAGGGGAAGTTTAGATTAGATATAAGGAAGAAGTTCTTTACAGTGAGGGTGGTGAGGCACTGAAATGGGTTGCCGAAGGAAGTTGGAGCCCATCCCTGGCGGTGTTCAAGGCCAGGTTGGAAAGAGCCTTGGGCGACATAGTTTAGTGCAAGGTGTCCCTGCTCATGGCAGGGGGGCTGGAACTAGATGATCTTAAGGTCCTTTCCAACTCTAACTATTCTATGATTCTATGATTCTGTGTTCAGAGAACTCCTTCTGTGCTTGAGATTATTTTACTGTCTTCTTAATGTATCATCCCATTATGAAAACTTCAAGAAAGCCAGAAAGATTTGGTAAAGTCTAGATGACCAACAGATACATAAACACTCAGGTGTGCTAAATTTTTAACTTTACCTACACATCCCAGGAAGGAGCGATAACCAAAACATCAGATTACATGTTGTTTGAATCCATGTTATTGTAGCCCAGATGGAAAGCTGCTTATTGCATAATGTGAGATCATGTTATTATCAAGAACATACTGAAAGAATATGGCACATTTAACAGCATTGGACTATTCCATATTAAAGTTCAATTGGATCAGGACTTCTGCCATCCAAGAAAGACAAGACAGAAAGTTAATGGACTGAGGTGGAAACAAAGGGAACAAGAAGCACTTAAGTTTACCTGTTTACAAAGCTCTCATTGTACAAATGTTGTTAACCCCAATCAAAAAAGGCCACATTTCTGCAGCTGGAAATTGCTGCTTGATAATGAGCAAAGTCCGAGTTTTCTTCACTGACTCAAGAGTTACTCTGGGGCAACACTGGGTGTCAGAAGGGGAATTTCCAAGAAGCAGAATAAAAAGTGAGGAGGCAAAGTTAACATCTAATTTTCATTTTCTTTATGGGTTCAGTAGCACAATCCAGAACTTTTTGCTTTGTGTTTTGACCAAAAAAAAGAAGAAAAAATGCACTGCTCTCAATAAGGAACATAAACTTTGCTTCAAAAATTGTAACAGTTTATGGCAAAGTTTTACAGAACATGTTTTCTACAGTGAAGTGGGGTACTGAAGAAAAGTTTGTAATACTGCATAGAAACAAACAAGCAAATAATGAAACATTATGAAACATCAGAAGAGGGAGTTCTAAGAAGTTTGAGTGCTGTACTTCCTGTGTTTATTACAGATATGCCTCTGTAATCTACATAATTGACTGAAAAATGGAATGGGTCAGCTTACAGCATTTAATGGGTTTGGTAAAGAGAGATGGTTAAAAACATACATTGCTAATAAAAAAGGTCACTATTCATAAGGGCCAGAACTCCAGTTTACTCCAGCAGGAGAAGGGAAAGCTGAACTGTATGCCACTTTGGAGAAAAATGCAATTTCTTTTTCTTGAGCTTGAATCTTTAGCTGTCTCTCTTCTGACTGCACCATGATTTGTCACTCTGGCCCCTATTTGAGGCAGGAAGGAAGGCCACCTGCTACTCGCTCCACACACAATTCCTACTAACTAGATAAAAGGGGCAGGCACAGCTGCAGACCTGGCCAACAGTAAGCTTCTTTATGGCAATAATTCTCATAAATTAAGAACTGCAAGCAATAGTAACCCTTATTTTGGGAGTTTGTAATGTCAGTGAAATTGGAACTCCTTCCTAAGCATTTCAAGAGAGAAGCTAATTTACCAGGCTATAGATCAGATGGGCAAAGTGAACCAGCTCAGATGAGCACCTTCTTTTAAAGATGATTGATTTTTATTTTTACCCCAAGGAAAACATGGTTGAATTAATTTATCTGTATTGCAGTAAACATCTGAAAGATTATAACAGAAGAATTTATCATTCGAGTGATAAAGTGAGTTTAATGGGGAAGTGACTAATGGAATGCAGACAACAGGCTTATACTGAAAGAGGCACTGCTGGGCTAGTAGGATGTTATTACTTGAGTTAATCAAGGATGAGTCTTGGTTTAATATCTTCATGAAAAGACTATGGCACAAAATATAAGAGGAGAAAATTTAATCTGTGTGACAACAGAAGTTGGAAGTCTCTGCAAATACAAAATAGGATTGGCTTGCACAGAAAAAAGAGAGTGAATCCAATAAGTTTAAGAAGTAGTTCAAGGAGTTTAAGATTACAATGTTTAAGATAGCAATAAAAACTTCTACAAATATGGAAGTTCACGTTCTGAAGATAATAAGAGAATCTAGAGCTGTTTGACACAGGACAGCCACAAACCAATAATGTGGATTGTGAATAGCTGTGAAAAGAGACAAAAGAAATTTAAAAATATATTTCAGTTCAAGATTTCCAGAAAAGAAAAAGGGTAATTTTAATGATGTCCTATAGGGCACTAGTAAGATCTCACCTGGAACAATTTGTGTCATTTTGGTGAACATACTTCTGGAAGAGGAATTCAAACTTACACAAACTTCAAGTAGTCAAAAAAATATGAGTATTTCTGCTATGAAGGAAATAAAGAGCTGAGCTTATCAATATAAGACCTGAGACATACTAAAACTACCCTTTATAAAACAGTGCAGAACAGACAGATAGGAAGGTGAACAGTTGTTAACGGATAATGTTGACACAAAACCAAATTATTGCATCTAACCATGGATATATCAAAGGTAGAAATTATTGTAATTCCAGATACTCGGAGAAATTAAATTTGATGACAACCTTCTAATAGACTTTTTATTCCACTGATTCTCATTTTTTAAGATGGACATTGCTACAGTTATGAAGGAGAAGGTATAATACTCTGCCCACAAGAGCAAGCAACAACTTCTCTTGGGGGCCTAACAGACTCTCTAGGAATGACTTTGTTTGGCTGCATTCTCACTTTGATTCTCTCCCTAGCTGTCAGCACCTCATCACCCCAACCACAGATTTGGCTTACCCTGTAAAGAAGATGAATATGTCCATTTCAAAGGCAATCAAATAGGAAGTTTAAGTAACAAGCTCTGAGAGTGTGGGAGATAACTGGAAAAAGAACCATAGCAAGCCAAGCCCAAACTTTGTGTTTCAGCTACTGAGTGGGAAAGACTACCATTTTGTGGCCAAAGGCATTGAGAATGCTGTGGCCTGGTCTGTTCCAGGAACAGCAAGTGACCTTTAGAGACCTTCCAGTCATTTTGGGAGGCTTGGGGAGAGAAGAGAATGGAGGCTGGTACTGTGGCATCAAGACTTGAACAGAGCTGCTCAAGAGAGAAAATGTAAACACCCCTAAGCAAATTGAACCACTATTTTAATCTTTTTAACCTTTTAATCACTTCAAAAAACTCCACAGGCACAGATCCAGGTGTGCATTTATGACAGCTCTATTAAACCGATGAAGAAAGACGATTTGCTTCTTGGATCTGCTTTTCCCACTTAGCACATGATTACTAATACCATTTGAAAGAGCCTTTAGTTAAATCCACAATGTAACATCTAGTTTAAGCTAGTACCTTGCTTAGCATCACACTATATATGCTTGTTTTTATGCCCTGATGATGGGGAAGGCAAAATGACATCACACATGTTATACACGAAACACAGCCCCTCTAATTTTTAAATGAACTTTCCTTCACAACCTCCTATGTGGCAAACTTTTTAAAGCTGACTTTAGTTCTCCTGTGTATTAAACTCTAACAGGGTTTGCTGATCCAGTGCAAGATCAAACACAAAGTACTCTGATCAGAGGCATGTCAAAATATTAAAGAACACAGTGACAGCTTGTACCGCTTTATCAGTTAAAACCACATTACACATCAACCACAACCTGTCTGGCTTGCGCATTTGATTAAGTTTCCTATTCAGCAGTGACTCATTCGTATTCCATGCTTGTCTGAATGACAAATTGAACATTGTGTTGTACTGCTACAAGATGTGTTAATAAACAGTGCTGGAAAGAGTTGATCTGAAAGGTGCCGCACCAATGCCACTGCTCGAACAGAGGTTGATCTTAAAGCTGCAAAGCATTGCTAGCTGCTCTTTGAGTCAGTGGCTCACACCTACAACCATAAACCTTCTCAAAAGGTTGGCATAAGTGGTCTGACTAAACAGAGAGTGGAAGAGCGCATACAATATGTTTCTTCAGAACAACGTTGCTAGTGCAAGCATGCTGATTTGCTGAAGACATCCTCCATTCCTCCTAGCTGTTAATGGATGCAGAGTAAAGCCCCACTCCTCCCTCCCCCACTCTAAGAAACAAAATGCCAAGCTTCATAGCAGACTGAAGTTGGAAAAAATAATTCTCCATTAGACAGAAAGATGGAGATTACATATTTCACCTATTTTCTGTGTGCTTTCCTTATATTTCGAAGAAGACAAAAAGTATCTGAAAATAAGGCAGCTTCTTAGTGCCAGTGGAAGCAGTGAAAGATGACTTTACCTGCTCTATCTGCTATGCTATGTGGTTTTGCAAATATGCACTTTACTGTCACTATGTGTACATACATATCATGTATTGGATATTCCTATACATTATTTATATGAATACACATGTAAAGCAAACCTTTTTTTAAAGAAATGTTTATGTAAATCTTTACATCATAAGTAGCCTTATTCTTTATTTCATTTATATTTGAGAATAATTTTGCTGAATATACCCTTGACTTCACAAATAAAAAAACTACTTGAGGTATATTTGTCTGCTTGGTTATTGTCCAATCACTGTTCTAAATCTAGTGTTGTCTTCTTTCCAACATCAAATCTTTCGCTTTAACAGGAGTTATTTTTAAAATGAATTAGTTAATTTTTGATACATAGAGAATAAATGAGATTTAGGACTTAACTGTAAGAATAAATACGTATTTTATTTGTACTTTCTTAATATTTTAGTTGTTGCAACACTTCTGAAATACCAGAAGACATCCATACGTATTGGCCTGTTCATTTATTTTTTTTTCTTTTTTTAACTTCATAATTCTAGAGGCTGAACTGATCAGTAAAAGAGTGAAGGTACACACATTACACTGACAACAACAAAGAATGCAGAAGCATTGTTAGCTGCAGAGGTGACAGGTTGCTGGAGACAAGATGGAAAGCAAAAAGCTGTAGCTGCAAGCCTGCTCTCTACTGGTCAGAGAGAGATGGGGCAGTGCTGCTCCCAGAGCAATACACGGATGCAAGCACTTGGCAAGAGTCATGGCAATGTTAGCATGTTATATTGCAGTCGTCTTAGGAGGGCAGAGAAAGTAACCCCAAGTCTCAAACCCCTCAAATTATGACTTTTGGTTTTGATTCTTAAGTACTGAAAACCCACAAACTGAACAAAACATTTCAGGGAATAAAAAATAAAAAAAAAATTAAAAAAAAGAAGAAAGAAAGAAAGAAAAAAAAAAAAAAAAAAGAAGGATGTTAGTAGTATGTCTCATCCAGATCTGTGGGTTTTGTGAATTCCAGAATATGGTATTGGCCTATTACCTGCCTTAATTTAATATCTAGAGATAAAGAGGATGATAAAAAGTGTTTGCCATGAACCTACTGGCATTTCTGTTAAATCATGCCGAAATAAGATATTCATTAATTACCATGAGTGTAAACACACTCATCCTGATCAGTCATATCAAAAATAAATGCTGACT
>NW_009910851.1:37361-74932 GCF_000696875.1 Nestor notabilis
GATGTCCGAGGATTAGCCAGTATTTCTATTTAACAAAGAATTTGAAGTAATTGAGAGCCCCTTTTGCCAAACTGTTAACAAAAGAGAAGTTTTCACTTGTTTAAGTCCTGGCCACCAGACAGAGTCGGTGTGGATGCAGAGGAATCACAGCCAATTTCCATCATCCTCTTGGGGTTCTAGAACAGAGTGCGGAAACCAGGAGAATAAGGTACCTGCTATGTGGACTGCTGACAGAGGGTCCAGGCTGTGAGAGACTACATTTGCCCCGTGGCTGTTTGCAATGAACAGGGGGTAAAGAAAGAAGAATGTTCAGTCCAGGCAAATAAAGACAAGCTACTGATGAAACTAAATTAAAAGTGCAGCAAAGGAAACATAAAAAAAAATAAAATCAAGTGAAGTGACCAATACCCATGAACCAAGGAAACTGGCTTTTCTTTGTGCCTAGCTGAGTATGGACATGATTGGAACATACACAGGGAGCTCAAAAATAAATTTAGTTACTACATTTATAAACGGTAGCTCTGGATTAAAAAATAAAACAAAACACAACAAACAACAAAAACCCCACTAGTAATTTAGCTCAAATGATTTTTAATATGAAATAGAAAAAAAATATTGAGTATGGGCAAATATATATATTTCAAAATGCAAATGCAGCAAAAATAATATTCTCAAGGAAAAAAGGTCGAAGGGTCTCTTTTGATGAGTCTGGCCTCTTCTCTACCCCCATTTTCCCCCACAATTTTGAAGGCCAAATAACTGTAGGTGCATTTCTGCACTCACAACTATTTGCTGGTATATTTAATGCAGTTAGATTATTATAATTCTGATTGCATTTTTGTATTAGTATTTATTTATTTAGCACTGGCATATTTGGTACTGAAATTCTAAACAATTTCACTTCAGTCTCCAAAATTGTGGGTGCAGAAACCAGAATTTTGAAAACCAGACCCCAAGAAATCATACAACTTAGCTATGCATTGTGGACAAAAATGAAAAAAGTAATCACGTACATAAACACTAACAAATCAGAGATAGACATTAAAATGTTAAGATGAAACCTATTATAATTCTACATACTCTTTAGACAAAATTTTATGATAAAATACTTCTCCATTTCCTGTAACAGTCGGGTATCATCCAGTTACATCTGTGATATCAGAGCTTTTATTAGTTATTTAAGTTTAAATTTGAAGACAAACACATTGACTTCTTAAATAAAATGTTAAGGTTTATATTCCTTCTCCTTTTGAAAAGCCAGTATTCCTTTACATTCTCGTACTAGCATCTAAAAGGAAACTAGTGAATGTAAAAAAAAATAAATCAATTACAAAAGCCATAAAATTTATCAAGACAGAACTCAGAAGCTTTAGAAAAAGTGCAAATGGAATAAAAAACAAACAAAACCAACCAACAGACCCAACCTGATTGCTTTAAGAACTAAGAAAAAAAGCAAAGTAATCAACCAACAGAATTGCAGAAAAAGATAAAATAATTGCAGTTCCATTTTGGGCTCAGAGTATGGAAGTGTTAAGAAGGAGGCATGTGTTGCTATATTTCTTGAATTTTGTGCCAGCGATGCAAATAGATGACTCCAAAGTTGCCATCATAGCTACTGATTAGGCCCTATGCAACTAGCTGTTTCGAGTAATGTTTTAAGCCCTTCAGCTCTACTCAGCCATTCATCCAAAGTCTCAATAAGACCATTTGCAACCTTCATCAGAAATGACCAAAAAACCCCCTTATTGAGATTCTTGATGAAGCAGCTCTGAGGAGAAGCCCAAACAGAAATGGAGTACTGATTGTATCAGACAAGACCAGACTTTGGGGTGCTGCCATCACTAGAGCAAAATACAAGAGACACGGCATGCCATACTATGTTAAACCAACCACACTGACAGCCCTGGTTTTAGACAGTATTTACCACTTCTTATTTCATGCAGGATGGGATATGCAGCAGGGCTGGGGACAGCAGCTGTGTTTTGTTCTTGATTTATGCCATTTCCTTTCCTACCAAGTGAGAAGGGGGGCCTTCCAGCTGGCTAGAGCTACTGTAGACATCTAGAGCTCCCACCCAGGAGGTGGCCAAAAATATATAACATGAAATTACCGTTCTCTGTCTGCTTGGAGTGCTTCTTCCAGATACAGGACTCACTGAGCCTGATGTGTCTAATTCATCAGCAGAGGACCACGAGGACAATTCCTAAAGTTCAGAAGGAATGGAGCTCAGAAATACAGCAACTAGGAGTTCAGGTAAGCAAACTAAAAAAAGCCCTGAGTGAATTCCCAGTAAAGTTATTTCCAAAGCAAATAAAATAAAGCAGTTAAATTTTGTTACCAAATTTTATAAGACTAAGGCATTACATGTTTTCTCTGTTAACCCTGAGGAAAAAGAAAAGCAAACGGGTAGTTAAACTGAATTGCTTTAAGTGACACATTTTTCACCAAAGTCAACACAGAGGAAAAAACACTTTATTGGCCTTTAATTACAAGAAGAGGCTGGTACCACCAAGATTTTACTTAAACGGGCAGAAATTCACTAGAAAGAGGGAAGAAGTGAGTTTTCATGCCTTAGTTAGTAACCTAACCTTAGTTAGGTTAGTAACCTAACCTTAGTTAGGTTAGTAACCCTAACTATTCTATGATTGAATGTTCTTTGCTAATCCAAGACGTTTAAAACAGTTAAATAAAGAACCACCTTGAAAACTTTACTTTATACCTGCCACTGCAGTCAAAGATGTATGCATAATTCCCTCTCAAATACCCTGACACATGTAATAATTTGAAGAGACTTGGAGTATAGCTCAGAGCTCAGAAGGCATTATAAGATTCATTACCCTATTACCTTATTTATTTTATGTCCTTTTTTTTTGACTGAGTGAGCATTATCTTCCTTGCCAGTGACAACTGACATGCTATAATTTTCAGTATTGCAAGTAGAATAATTATTTCATATACTTTGTCAGTTGACTGAATCAGTAATGGCAGGGTAAACAAACCAAGATGTTCAATACTTAGTGCTACACCAAATAGCAAAAAATTACTGGATTAAATAAACTATCACAAAAGATATGTTTACATTATGTAGTGTAAGATTACTTTATGATATCCAAGATAACATTTGTCCATCTTGATAAGTATTGCAAACAGAAAGAGCGCAGCCAACAGCACTGCACAGAGAAAGACAGTCAAAATAGCAGGAAATGTGTGCCTAACACAGCAAGGAATAAAAAGTTGTGACTTACCAGCTGACTACTTGAAATGTCTAGAATTTTCTCTAGGTCTTTAATATGACGTGTGACGTCCTTCAAGAGAAGCTTCAGTCTGTTTCCAATGACATGCACCTTTTCTTTGGCTTCAAGACAGTCCTCGCCTTCGGCATTGACTAGCAATTGGCAGGACATATCTTGCAATGATGCCACCTTCAACTGAGACTCCAGCAGTTCACGTCTGATTTGCTGTTGCCAAGGCAAGTACCGGATATTTTTAATGAAAGTTGGTTTACGTTTCGTTTTCATTTGGTTGTTTGGGGGGTGGGGGTGGGGAGGAGAGGGGGCATGGGTTTTTTTTTTGTTTTTTTTTTGTTTTTGTTTTGTTTTTAAAAAAAGGAAAGGAAAAACTTCCTAATCTTCAGGGAGATAGACAGATGGACGGCAGCCTAGTTGTTGCCTGAGATTTTAAATCACAAGTTATGCTATTAATGGAAGTGACAGTGTCCCCTACCAAAGTAGCTACTGGCATTGGTCCCACAGGTATGTGTTAGCATGCAATGTACAATGCTAACCCTCAAATGAAAGGTACATCTGATTAGGTGTTTTTCTGATGATGTGTTTTGGGAGAGAAAGAGGTGATTATAGCCCTACCAGTAAAAGTCTGTGATGATCCTGCAGCGTATCTGAGTCCAGGTTCGGATTGATGGGCACAATCTCATTTTTTCTTCTGTCAATATTCTCTAACCAAAGCAGCAAACCATGGCTCATTTCATGGAAATCCTGCAAGTGATTAGTGATGATTTTAACAATGTAGTAGAAAATACCAGTCAAATTCAGGTTTTTAATTCATCCTACTGTAGGTCCGACTGGCTAAATAACATCACTTACAAGGAATATATTAGAATACTATTCCACAGATGTAAAATTTAGTAAATCTTGTGCCGGAAATACATGCTTCAGATAGTGCAGGTGTACCTTACAGATAACACATGCCAAAGCTGTATTTTGGCCTGCATGGGCAAGTTTCAGACTAGACAACGAGCACACCAGATAGATAACAATATGGTTTATATTTTTTATATGCAGGATGCTGACAATTTAAAATAAGGGCAATACAGACCTGGCACTGCATTAATGCAGCCTGCAATGAGCAGCGCCACTCTTCGATCATACAGCACACATGGTCCCAACGCACATTCATCTGAGACAGGCGCTCTTGAAGCTTCTTGCTCTCTTCGCTGTCAGACTGAGTGAACTCTGAGCTACATAGATTGATGGATAAGATGATTGCTTTGCGATTATCAATTGCTTTTTGCAGGTCCTTCATAAGACAAAATGGGACAGGGGAAGAAAGGGTGAATATCAGTAAAATATGACTTTCAGAAGAACCAAGTAGAGAAGGCACCACAAGAACACAATGATTTATCGTCAGCAACTGCAGAATGGTACCTCACTCTAACAGTCTCTTTACTCTGGACATGAGATTTCTGTGCTCACTCTGTGACATTGCAAATGTTCACTCTCTAATATCTACTAAAATTTCACTGTGAGCATAAACTAGAACAAGCCAATTAAAACAGTAAGTCTTAAAAGTCTGAAGTCATAGTTCAATTTCAAAGATCTGGCTCATGTTTCAGATATTTTAAAGACAGAGTAGGCATAACAAAATTTACAGAGATGTAGGACAACTGTACGTTAGCTCACAGTAAAACTTTTGCCCTCACTTCTCAGTTTTGCTGATAAACATAAAACCCAACATGTTTTCAAATGGAAACTGCTGTCAACAGTATTTTAAAATAAAGGCTTTTTTCTGAGAGAAAACATACAAAGAGTATAAACAACTTACTCAAATTTATAGAAGCAAGACAAGTATAAAACCTCTGATTTGTTTATACTGGAAGCCACAAAAGAAACTCCACCTCTTTTGGTTTGGAGGGCACTAATGGGCTTTCCAAGAGTGGGTGAGATAAGAACAGGATTCTTATGAAATGCCCCTTTTTCCACCTATTTTGTAGCATTTACTTAAAAGCCTTATGTCACAATGACCTTTGTAGTACTTATGGCAGCTAAATTTGGATTACAGTGAAGATCAGCATTAATATGCTTTTGATGCATTGCTGCCGGAAACAGTCTCTACTATCTGTCCACCTCATTCCTAGCATGCAGCACACTGCATTTTGACAAAGGCTCCCACATTTTTGTGCCCAAGCTTATAAGACGGTAGTAATTGTGCAGTTGTGGACCACCACATCTGCAGATCTTCATAGCTATAAAATATACAGGAGAGATCACAATGGCAGCATTCAGATCCTGATGCATCTGAGATGACAGAAGAAGAAACAGGACTGTTGAAAAGTGACACCAATTTTTTCCTATGTTATACCGGTGACACCAGTGCGCAGCCTACAACCCCTTTGGGCACTCTCTCTTTCTTCTACACAAAGTAACATGTAGAGTGAGGTGTTTCTTTTAAAGTAGCTATTTTGTTACCAGTTTGACTACAAGAGATTTGATTTAACTCCAAAAAGCGATTCATACAATCGCTTTACCAGTTACTTCCGTTATCAGCAGTAGCCCACTGCATGCAGAATGGAACACGCCAACTGCAACTACTGGCAACCTCTTCAACATACCCATTGGACTCAGATCTGTCTACAAGATAACTCATGGAAAAGAGAAATAAAACCCACTTTCAGTTTTTTAATTCTGAGCTCAATAGTTTGTATGTCAGTGCTGAGATCAAGGTGGCGGAGCTTCTCCAGTTCCTCTTCAGTTTCTCCCAACCAAGCCCAAATGCTATTAAGGTCAGAGTTAAATTGCTGCCATTGCTGAAGGTTCTGCTTCATCCTCAGTTCCTTGCTTAGAGCTTGAGCCTGGATTAATTCCCATCGTTCAATTACACCTGGAATGATAAACACCAAACTCAACAAAAGCAAAAGAAAAAAAAAACCCTCTAGTCACACACAGAGTTGCATCAGTTGAATCCTGTGCAGGACAAAAAAGTGTTCCGTAAAACCCTGGAAACCCTAACACATGAAACACCACACTGAAAACTAAGATTGAAGAACATGATGTTGGAGAGAAAGAACGGAGAATCTGGAGGATTCCAGGCAGCAGGCAGTTTTACCACTTTCTAATGTTAGACTTCTATGAACAGAATTAAGTTGATACATGCAAGTCTCTAAAACAGATTATGCTGGTATAAAGACATCATAAATTAGCATGAAATCAAACCAGACAAGGAATCTGAATATGTCTAACTTATTATTTTTATTGGCATTTATACCTATCACAGTTTATTACTCATACCTCACTATGTTTGCCTAAGTTACTGTCGATGCATTGGATAAATACCTGTGCTATAAAGAAATAAATTTCTTCTGTTTAGTTATCTTGAAATGCTATGGCAGAAGGACAAGTTGTATCATTCTATCAACTTAAAATTAAATAAAAACCACAAATAAACATCAAAATAAAATAGACTGCATGGGTAGCATATCTTGCCAAGCTAAGAATGGAGACATTGCCTTTAGAGTCTCTGGAACACATCCATGTTTTTACAGTGCAATACCTCCTCTTCTACAGCTGATGCTTAAAATTAGGCAAATGAATACTTCTACCAGGTGAATATAGATTTCTGTACTGTAGACAGAAAATATTAGAAATGAAAGCTAATATTAGAAGAAATGAATGCGTACTTACATGTTTTTTATAGCAATATAAACAAGCGTTTTTATCAGAAAACATTCAACAAAAACACATAACATCCACAGATATTCTCCAAAAGGTTTAGGGTTACATCTTGTGATAAGAAGGGGTTCTTAAAATGCACTTGTATGCCTAATCTCGTTATAGAATGTATACAAGGAATACTTGCTATTCCTATTAAGACATGTAAAACAGAACATAGTAACAGACAGAGTCACGTAAATATACATATATATACATACAAATAATAGGTCAGTCAATAATACCAAGTGTGTATTCAGAAAACCTTCGCATGTTTGCTACCTTTCATAACTGCTTTGTATCAAAGAACTAAATATTACTTACCAGCTGTTTGTGTTTCAGTACTGTTCAGGTTAATAAGTCCAGAAAATTTTTCTTCTTCTTCCTTCAATTTATATCCAAGCCTTTTTACTGAATCTATGCTTCCACTGCACTCACCTAGTAGCTTCATCTGTGTTAACAAACAAAAAACCTGTTTCAATATACAGGACTATCTGCATGGAAATTTCAAATTACAGTTCAAATTCCAAAATTTTCCAAAAGTTGCCCCAAGTGTGAAGATAAAAATCTATTACTCTAACAATTTATCCTGATACTATCAAAGAAATGCATATGAAGACAGTAAAGACTTAAAGCATAAGTTCAGACTAAAGAGAAAAACTCAGTGCCACTGTGAGTAATTGTGCTGTATGACTTTAGGAGTTAAGACACTATGGCAGAGACGCTAGAAGATGTGATAAAGAAAATAAACATACGTGTGGAAATGCTATGCATCCAATCAGCTAATCTTTCATTTCCATCAGTAATAAAATTTGAATTATTTAAAGAGATTTTTCTTCCAGAAAAACCTCTCTGAGAAAGCTTTTTAATCACAGATTCCATATATGCAACCTTGCTGACATGATGCTTGTTTATAATTCATCAGCAAGATGAATAATACTCTGCATGAAGCTCTAAAAAAGCAGAGGAATTTTAAATGAGGATATCATCATTAGATGGGTAAAAACACATGTGAGAAAGTACTTTTGGACATCCACAAAAATGCAATAGGAAAATAAATTCCTGAGAGTCATGTTCCTGTAATCTTACGCTATTATAAACACACTAATAACACAAACAACAATAGCATGTGGTTAAGGGTGGAAGCCCTATGAGTAAGCCTGGGAAGCAGTAATGTCCAATTGCTCTGTTCTAACAGCTATATCTCTTTCAATAGCAAATCTAAGCCTGCAGTGCTTATTCAACTTGTGCTCCAAAATACACGCACATATCCTTTGTAACTGGAATCCAGCTCTGGTCCTGTAGGTGTTTTGCTGCGGATGATGTTTTCTGTTTGTTGTATTTGGAAACGACTGGTGTCTAAGGCCTTGTCCAGCTGTCGGATATGTGCTTCCAGGGCACCAGGTTCTCCTGTACCAAAACCAAAAAAAGTGTCTGTCACTTGAGTTTTCCCAAAGGTTTTATTATCTTTTGCCAAGAATATCAGGAATACTATCTATGTTAGACAGGAAAGAAGAAATGTGATTACAGCAGTATGAGTGGCACAATGTCAAAGCGAACTGATAACTAGTTACACGAGAGGGTGTTAGTGACCTTCAGAGGACAGATGACTATACCAATGAACACAATTGCCATAAGCATACTACCAAAGAGTTCACAGTTTAAAACAGGCTTGCAAACTATTCTGAAGTGCCCTTTTCCCTCAGAGAACTCCTCACCTCTCTGAAGAAGAAAGTTAGTGGCAAAGTGTGAGAGGCAACCATATTAAGCAGAAGAATTCATAGTACTTTTTCCAATTAGGCTTTTGACAAAATTATGCTTAACACATCTGCAGGATGGTATTATTCATCCAAGCCGTTTGAAATGCATACCAATGTTTTAGAAGCAGGACTAGCTTGTATTTTCCTTACAGAGGTCAGTTGAATTCTGCGATGTGAATTAGCTATAGCCAGTTCTAACCTGAAGAAGACTGCAGCCTAGAGGACCACATGAGATCCCTCTTATCCATATTCACTGTGCCTGATTTCCATCTGTTTACAAAGGCAGTTTGAATGTATTCATAAAGCCGCAGTTAAAAACACGCGTAGACAAGGAGAGCCTTCTGTCCACTGAATTACAGAAAATGAAGTCTCTTGAATGGTTGATCTTTCTTAACACTGCCTCTTCTCAAATGGACAGAACAAAGTGCTCAGTATTGCTTTTCCCTCACTACTTTCAAAATCTTCTGGTCAGAAAACTACACGTTTTCCTGTATGTACTGCTCTTAATCAATCATAATATTATTTCACTAATTTGGGAAAAAAATAAAAATGGACAATGAATCCGAGGCCCGTGCCACAGATGCTGAGAAGTTAAACGTTTGCTATTTCAAATTTGCAATGGAATCATTATTTCAAAACATGAAAACTGAAATAATGAGAGAAGGTGCTGTAATTGCATGTAGTCCCTCTGAGAGTCATCTAACAAAGGAAACAGTAGGTTTAATGATGTGTAAAAATGCAATGTGAGGAAAGCATTCATCTTCCAATATAAAAGACTAAGATAAAGACATCGGCCTACAGTACCTCACCCTGGTATTTTTATACATGGAACAACCTAAAAGTTTATGTCTAAGTAATATTTCAAGCTGTGGCTGTGTTAAGAAGTTAAGTGCAAAATCGAACAATTAGGTTTTACTCTACATCTTTTCTTTCTGCCTTAATCTTTGTGGAAACCACTCTTCTCTCAGAGACATGAAAAGAATTCAGTCCTTTTGAGGGACTCCAGAGAATTAAGACCAAAGTAACCTACTTATCAGTTTAGTCTAGTTAGCCAAGGTGGGAGGGCCAATACTTCAAACTTCATTTTTCATCCATGCACCTAATACCTTTAAGCGCAGTATTAAAGCAGGATAATTCTATGTTAACATGCCAGTGCTGCAATGTAAGATATACTTGTCTTGTAAGTTGTGAAAAGTATAGCAGATGCTAAGAGAAGAGAAAGAAGCTATGCTTGTGCACTGTGGTATTTGCATCTGGCTATGCTTAGTCTTTTTCGATGCCTACCAGAGATATTTTTGAGTGCGTTTTCTGTGAGTGTTACATAGGCCTCAAGAGTTTCAGGGATCTCTACATCTGAAAAAATAAAAGCACAGTCTAAATTGACAGCTCAGCAACAGCTGTCTCTTTACATCGGGAGTCCTTTTAATGGGATGGAATAGAAAAACAGTTCCAACAGCAAACATCCTTTCTGGAGAAGGAAAAAAAGATGAAAACTGAAACACAGGGAGCTGCTACAAAGTCTTTTAATATCCAGGCAAACCTGACTCTTTTCAGAGCAATGACCTGGAAAGCAAAAGACAGCCACAAGAACGAAATATAATATATCTGTATGTCTTCCCAAGCAACTGGATGCATTTGGGCACTTTCACTCACTAAGATTTATTACACAGGCACACACACTTAGAAAGGATTTCTAATTTCACTGGAGAGCAAGACACAAGATCCCACCCCAGGCTAAACAGTCAGTTGTTGGGAGTTTTTCCTGGCTAAGGACTGCGTTAAGATTTACTTAAGCACTTGATGATTTTGTCTGCAGATCTCTCCCGCAGCATTTCTTCATCAGTCTGTACTTCTTGCCATATCCAGTATAGTTTCTTCTAGTCAGAATAACTTAGGATGCATTGCTATTACAGATGACATATCCCATCTGGCCGTCCACAAGCACAGAGACATAGCCAATTCCCTGTCATATCTTATGTGCCTTTGCGATTTTCCAAGGCTGAAGGCTGTAGTCATCCAGGATTCTCCACTGCTGCGTCTAAGGCCAGAAGGCCACTGGGATCACTTAGGGAAAGCTATTTAAAATCTTCAGGGGCTATTTAAAATACTTTTCCATGAGCATCTTGGCCAACCAATCACATATGTACACATTTGCTAATGGTTGGACTTGATGATCTTAAAGGTCTTTTCCAACCTAAACAATTCTATGATTTGCTTCTTTTTACTAGGAGAGAAGAGGACACACAATTTGCCACCAATACCTGTTACACCAGCTGCTCCTCTCAGGTAGAAGTCCTTCTCTTGCCCACCGTCTTCTTCCTCAGAGTGCAGTGTCCGTGAAATGGCTGTCTCTAGGTCTCTGCTAAGGTCGTAGTCATGATCCCATTCCAGGGGAATGGAGTCCACGCTTGCAGGTGTATCTCGCCCTGATCTCTCACTTCTCACTGGCTGGGAAAGAGGCAGCGACAGGTTGGAAGAAGGGTGTGGGGACAGAACGCTGTCTGCAGATTTGTCATGCCAGTGTATGTCAGAGAGATCTGCTGATTCATCCAGATCCACCTCTCTGTCAGAGATGTCGTGTTCGTCATCTGTCAGCTAGAAGCATAATGCAAATAGAACCAGTCAATGAAATGTGCAGAGGCACTGCGTGGTCAGCCTGGGTTAGTGAAATAAAGTAGCATTAGGCAACAGTCACATTGATGGGGTCTCCATTTTGCATTCTTTTGCACTTACCCTTCATTATTTTAACATGTACTACAAAGCAACAAAAAAGTTCATAATGCCAGCTCATTTTAATTACTTAAGGCACCACAAAGTCTCACATCAAGCATATGTCTCCAGACTTTTTACTGATGCCACTGTGATGCAGACATCAAGTTAAAGAAAACTCTGGAATCAAGTCATAGGAAGCATAAGTGACCTTTACTGTGACCACTGCTCTCGTTATATTCTTTTATATTTTGAAAACCTTGGGGTTTGTTCCTTTCCTTCAGTAGGACTTGAGCTACCAAAAATCATTTTGCTCTTACTTATTCAGATGTATGTTCAGTTCTAGAGAAAAAATTCTGTCTCTTCTGATGGAGAGAATCATTTTATCACTGCTTTTTAAACAAAACAGAACTCAGTAAGCTGCCAGTGAAACTATCTGACAGAGCAGGGAGTGTTAGTATCTGCACCACACTGCTATCCCCATTAATAAAGTTTTATAAATCTCCAATTTGCATGGATTTTCATGACGATTCACAATAATTCCAGATCTGGGTAAGTTTGCTCTCTGAACAGGACACAAGCAGCATGTAATGAAAGGAGCCAGATGGTCAGGGTTGTAACAAAATTAAACCACAGGATTTTTGGAAAGTTACAGAAGTTTCATGTTAGTTCATTTCAACATCTTTCTCTCTCCTTATTCTCACACTTGTAAAATGGCAACAAACCAAAGAAATACGTATGTATGTAAGTATACACACAGGAAGCCGGATAAGTTTCTTGTGATAGCGTTCCACACGTCCAAAGACCTCTTGACAGTAACGGCGCAGTTCATCCAGTTCTTCTTCAATGACAGCTGCATCCATGGGCTCAGTTTTCTCAATAAGTTGCTCACCCTGCACAATTATCTGATCAATTTTGTTGTTGTTCAGTGAAATTTCTTGCTGGAAAGCCTGCATAAGAGAAAAGCTTGTGCTTTATCAATGAAATCAATATTACAACAACCTAAGTTATTAAGGATGCAAGTCTTGGAGTTTTTCGGCAAGAATGGTGTGGGTAACAAACAGGGATTGTTCCAAATATTCTGGCATAAGCAACAACAAGCAATTAAATTTAGCATTCCACAATCTTTCCAGCCAAAAACAGTGGTACTTCATGGTTTACCATCTCATTCCTCACTTGTTGTATTTGGAAAGAAAGTTCTTCCCTAAACAAGCCATGTCCATGACAAATGTCTAGAATGAACACAGATGCTAAAGCTGACACACTGAAATTTTGGATAACATGACATTTAATGTTTTTCTCTCTAGATAATGATTTTTTGATGCAGAAATGGTTGGAAAATGTAGTCATTCTTAGGTGTCAGCAATAATGGAGACTTCACACTAACAACTTTTATTGACACTTCCTTTTATGATTAGGGAATGGAGACTATCACCCTTTCTTTTTTGAAAATTTTTCACAGCATAAAGAGCTTCCATTCTGGCAGAAAAGTACATACTGAAACCTGACATAGCCCATAACTTCTGAGGCTGAAATATCAGCCTGCAAGGAAGAACTGTATCAGGCTGCATTTTTGCATAATGTTTCTTAAATTCTTTTCCCACCATGAATGTTTTTAGCCATTCGCTCATCCCTTCTCCCGTTACAATTCAGTCATTCTTTACCTTAAGTTGCTTTATCTTTGCTTGGACATCACACTCTGAGAAATGCTCAATGTTGGTCAGCTGCAGGTCCATCTCTGTTAGCCATACCAGGATGCTATCACGTGCGGTCTCGAACTCCTCACGCTGGCCAATAAAATGCTGGGGAGTGGAAAATGGAGCGGCATGAAATGACCAAACAATCCCCAAAAAAAACAGCAGTAGTGGTTCTCCAAAGAAACAGATTTCATACAGTTTTCATACCCTTCAAAACTAACCTCAACTTAGTACGCCTTCTTTCATTTCCTATATGCTTTCTGAGGTTCCCTGTTCAGTAACATCACCTACAGCCCACCTATGGAAGTTATTGTCTAGGAAAGAGGTGGTGTTTGAGGTCAGCAAGAGGTTTAAAAACCTCAGACAAAGTAAACTGATAAGCTCCTTTCCTCATCCAAAGGAAGAAATCCCCTTGAAACCACTGTGCAAATGCATTAAATTGGAAGCTTCTGGAATACCCTTGACTCATAAGTATAATAGTGAAACTGAAGGGCTCAAAAATGGAAAAATACTTTTAGCCTGCGCAGGATGGAGGTAACTCGCTTTTGTAAGTTGTCCCATCTCTGGTTCCCTTCATGAACCATTTGCTTGAGGCTGCAGTCAGAGTCAGTGCGGTTCTCTCGGGCCAGGCGACGATATTGTTTATTGATTAGTTCCAGCTGAGTCAGACTTTCATGCACTTGTCTCTGGAATGCCTAAAGCAATATGAAAAAAAGACACCATCAGATTTTTAATCATTGAAATCAGGATATATATACGTAAGTCCCTCTATTTTGACCCTATTTCTACACTCTGACCTGTATTAACCAACAGATTTTCCTACAAATACAGATATTGTTGAGGACTATCCTACCAAGAAGCTGCCTTCTGATTAAAATCGGGGGTGGGGGGAGAGAGGAGGAGGAGGGGAAAGTTTAAAAACCAGACATCATTCACTGAATGAGAAATTGCAACATGAATACCCATTACAATAGCAAAATCAACACAAACTCTAGCCCTTCTCCAGCCTCCTCTTTCTACTCAATCATATGCCTTTGTATTTGAGAACAGAAACACAAACAATGAATATGAAACATTAAAAAAAAACGATCTGGAATCCAAGATTCCTGTGGCTTCACTGGATTGCTGAAGTGCAAATGTTGAAGAGATTTAAGCAGTTGTTTACTCTGAGTTTTACAAAAAACAGTGAAAAATGGTACTGAAGAAATAATCTCTATCTTCAGTATACTGGTATATGAGTAAGATTTGTCTTAAAATTTTCATGGGAAGAAAATTTCATGAACATCCATACCAACTTATGCCTGGGCAATGTCTGCACCATGTACATTCAGTGCTTCCTCTACTGTTACAAAAGCCTTGGTCACCCAGCTGGGGAGCAGAAACAGTAGGTGACTTAGCATATGAGTTTCATGTTGTGACTAACAATCACGAAGCAAATTGGAGAAAGCACATTGTAAGGAGCTGATTGAATTAATCTTTTCAAAAATAATAATAATAAAAAGATGAATAGTTTAGAAAAAAACTACTCATTCTTATGTTGCCACAGAAAAGCAATAAATCTAAGGAAGACTTAAAAGCATAGACTACTCTTTTGAATACAAGTAGGTTTTGTCTCCCACTGTAGTTCTACAAACTTGCTCTCTGATATTCCTCACTATGCAAATAAAAGCATTCTCTCCCAAAACTAGATGGCAGCCTTACTAAGGACTGGAGCAGTGAAACAGGTAATATGCTTCCGTACAGAAATTTTAATTCAAATCAGCCAACACATAAGATTTCTCCATAAACAATATATACTCTTCATATTGTACCAGTCAAAGCTAAATATGAAATAAGGACATTTCTGCTTTAATACCAGAGACAAAAATAAAGAAGCTGGTTTGAAAAAAAGTTTAAAACATCTAAGTTTGTAGAGTCCTCTCAATATAACTATTGCCTTTATTAAATGGCCATCGAATTGGGTAGGGGACAACCAACAAGGACTCCAATGGACGTGCAATTGGAGGTTTTGCTCAATAGAACAGAATTCACTTAAAATTGCACAAGGAGGCAATTCTCATACCAGAGACACAAATACAACTATGTTTACTAGGATCTGAAATCTTAACGTGTGCAGTTGTTGTTTCACCTGTTACGAAGCCTCATCCAGCAAAAGAACAGCTGTGTATTTGTCTTCCAGTTTTTCAGCTCAGCTACATAAGAAATCATCTGTTGTGTTCCTTCCTGTAACCTGTTTTCGTTTCTCCATAAACTACTGGAGAGCTGGAGAGGAAAAAGTTTGATTTTGTACAGTGAAGCCAGTGAGAGCCATTTCTGACGTCTGTGCTCAGGAACTGAAATGATCTTACATGGTCTTTTCTTTACTTTTTTTAAATTTTTTTTCTTTTAGTTTTACTGCAGTTATGTAGGGGAAAATAAAATTAGAAAAAATTGCCTAGTTGAAGCAGAAACCTGCTTCAGTTTTATATATGTGGCTGACTTTATATTGACTTCACAGTGAAGTTGCTGAATTCCACTGAATCTGAACACCACAACTTTTGTTGCTGGCATTCCATGCTTTTTGGTAGGTGTAGAAAATAGGTGCTCAGATTAAAAAAAGTAAAAAGAGAAGGAACCAAACTGCATGGAAAGCAGGCTTCTGGAATGGCTGCTAAGCTGTTCTCTTACAGCTAGTTCCTGCTTACACTCTGTAGACAGTAAAAATTCCACAAGTCTGCAGGAGAGGGAATATGACCGTAAATGCTGAAGCTCAATGAAACAGAGTTGGGGTAAAGTCACATCAATAAAAATCAGACAGCAAAGACATGTTTGGTACTGTTTCTCATACAGAGATTCACTAAACAGACTTAGATCCTGACCACTGAATAAAGGGATAATGGGAAGGAGGTCTGAAGTAGAGTACTTGTGTCTGGGAAGCAAACATTTTTATACTATGGCAACCTACCTCACCATAATGAAGTCTGGCAGTGTTTAACAACAAAACCTGACCAGTACATTCAGAAATGTGTCAATTATAAAACCTGAATCAGCACTTCACAGTTTATGGTTTTGAATTAATTATTAAACTGAAAAGTATTACCTGATCTCAGACATTGTTTAAAATTTGCATTTCTTCTGCACAGCAAATACTTCACAGCACCTGTTTACAGAATTGCCTTAACAATTTGTTCTCTTTCCTCAAAACTATTTTCCTCTCTCATCTTGATATGCTCCTTGCAAATATGAAACTGAGCAAATTATTTTTATTTTCACCTGTGACTAGCTGTATGTCATGTGTGTCTGCTTTACACACAGGTATATGCTGTAACTACACATTGTAATTATGAGACAAGCCATCACATTGTAATAGACACAGTGAGGTTATGTAACAAACTCTCGAGCATTGAGTGAAGTGACAGCTCGTCAGTTTTGAAGAATGCACTTAATTTTTAAGTCACAGGGGACACCATGTGGACACATAACAATACTTGCATGAACTTAAATTTTGGGTATAAGGATCTAAAATGGGGATATTGTACAAAAAGAGTTCAGAGGGCTGGTTTCAGAGAATTCCAGAAAGAAGAGGAGGTTTAAAATCAAAGCATAAGCTAAAACGTGTAGCATGCATTTGAAGAGGTACTTGGTAAAGGGAGATTTATGAAGGCTCTGGAGCACCTACTGACTGGACATATTTAGAAGTTGCAGAAATAAAAGAGGTGAGAAATCTAACTTTAGTGAACAAACAACAACTAAGAGTGGATTATTAGCATTTTCAGTTGCCACCTTCCACTGTTTTTTCATCGTAGGAACCTGCCACTGAAGGTAGCTACAAAATCACCAACTGAACTATATTAATACAGTGTCTCTGTTTAGTGACTTGTGGATGGGAAGGAAGAACACCAGCTGGCTGCTGCAATGTGATCAGTAGATATTAAATTTCGACTATTATAAATCACCTCAAATTTCTTGAGTTCTTCCTTAGCAACCGTGTAAAGCACACCAGAGGAGCTTGGGAAAGCAGCTGTCCTCTCAGAGATTTTTAGCCAGTCTTCAAATCTAGAGTAATCATCCAAAAACTTTTGCCATAGCCGCCATGTCTCTTCAATTCTGCAATAGATAATGGAAAATTAGGGAACGCTCGGACTGAAGGGCAGCTGACCTACAAAACTTTAACATCTACAACAGCAAACTAGCACTGCACCAGACAATAGTGGGCTCTTGATCTTACTCAGCCAGCCAGGCTGATAAACAGACCACAGGGAAGGCTGGCTCATTCCAGGCCAAGCTAGATTAAGATGATGGTGCTTTCTTAAAATGCATCTAATTTTGGAATCAGTATAAAAAGAAAGTTATAAGTATGTAATAGGAGCTCTAAAAATCTGAGCACATGCTAAATAACTGCTGAAATACAGTCCCAGTGTAGGTACCTATTTAGTATTTTAGAGATTAGAAATTCTACACTACTTTCAACTGCAGAACTTTTTCTTACAGCATATATTTTAAAGTTGTCAGTCATTCTGCATTGTAAAGAGACACATTTTTTTGCATTTGCCAACAATAATAAAAAGCTCTCTCTCAATATGTACTGTAAACATATTTTTATTCAAAAATAAGAAGTTAAAAGTTATTCCAACATTTTAAAAGCCCAATTTTACTGCAGTTGAATATGTAATAATAGTGGCTGACTCTTGATTCTGAAATCAAAGTAGCTTAATACTGAGACTGTAAAATCCTGAGAACTTCAACACCACTTGATTCAAAAGAACAAGATCTTTTTCAAAACAGGTTGTATTGCAGCAGAACTTTGTCTCTCCTGACATACACAATACGTCTTTCCCAAATCTCCCTTTCTCCATCCCTGGCAGTGTTCAAGGCCATGTTGGATGGAGTCTTGGGTGACGTGGTTTAGTATGTGGTTTCCCTGTCCATGGCAGGGGGGTTGGAACTAGATTATGTTAAGGTCCTTTCCAATGCTAACTATTCTATGATTCTATGAAATCCTAGATATACAGGTCTGAAAAGGACCTGATGTATGCAAAATTTATGCTTTGTTGATAACAGTTTTTTTAATCTGAAGCTTGACATAAAGATCCTAAATACTGACAGCTCAGTTAACTTACTGGTACAAATCTACTAATAGCATAAATGTGTACATCGCAAAAAAGTAAAACAGAGTTCAATGTAAAGTTCCACATTAGCTTAAAATAGTTCTGAATTAATTTGCTAGACACAAAAGTATGAAGAGCCTGTATATTTTCAAGACAGACTGTCAAAGATAAAACATATAAGCTGAATTTTATATATATATACACTGTACAAGAATTACTATGGCAATAGTATAAAATTCTTAAAGATAGCAATCTGTGACTATAGAGCAGCACGACTTGACTTTTTTTTCATAAAAAAGATTTTACTATATACGTTACGAATATCCCACAAAACCAAGTATCATACAAAGTTCAATTCAGCATTTTGAAAAATCATTACCTTTACCTAGAGTTCTTGATATGACTGTGTAAACATTACAGAAACCAGACTCATAACTTAAAAAGACACAGGAAAGATCTTCATAAATACAGTTCAAACAGTTGTATGTATTATTACTGGTCAGCACAGAGTAGAAAGCATTGGCCCAATGTTGCCTACATTATTATGTCTGTCAAAATCACCCAGCTATTGTTTTTTATTCACTGTATGAACTTTTTATGACCCCCTACACCCTTTTATTCCATACTGCAACTCATCCTGTATTTGTGTCTGTGAAAAGAAATATTAATTTGCATTAATTTTAGACTTACTTAAGTCGCCTTTCCATTGACATTGCACAAATATTCCTCCACCTTCTGTCCAGATTGCGTGTAGCCTGCTGTATAGAGTCACACTCTGCTTCTGTGGCACAAGCATCACAGTCATGAAGGAGCACTTCACTTAGATTGAGAACAGATGCCACTCCGGTGCTGTGTTTCTCTATGTCCTTCTGAAGTTCCTGCAGGTGGAGAATTAATTCTTAAAAGAAATTGCAAAACATGTAAAAATACAAATGCATTTCTCTTCTACTTATTAAAAAAAAAATTAATAAGCTTGCAAACAGGAGAAAAACATCCAATGAATACCTATTAAGACACTGCATCTATGCAAGTGATGTTGCGATGTTATCAACGAGGCCAGGAGAACCTGGCAGCATGCATAGCTCTCCCAGGGACTATGAACACCAAACCATTGCCTGGGACAAACAGCCAGAGCTCTGCATGCTCAGCTGAGCATCTTTCACACACATTTAATCACCATCATCAATAAATGGTGGAATTATTCCCAGCCCTTTCCCATTACCACGGAGAACATAAAGCAGAAGTTAGTAAGAGAAGTGTGACAAGAAAATACATTTTTATCTACTGGAAGGGTTTAGCGGAGGTATCCTTTGTAAACTAGCCTCAAAGTGACATGTTTGACTTGTAAATTGGCAGCAGCACGTGCTGAACAGTGCACCCCTACTAGGAAATATTTCTTCCTCAAACATTCCAATTCTATGGCATTTTCATTGGAAATGGAAAAGGAAAATTCAGGACAGCTTCAGAAAATGCACTTACACTGTCTTAGCACTTATGTATGATCAGTATTAGTCTTTCTGTCAGTTTCTTGGTTGCAATTGCTTGTTCCACACTGATGACAATCTTTCCTCTTGAAGCAGTGTTTCAGCTTCAGTTTTGAACTACAGGTTCAAGTTAAGATAAGCCACAGAAATAATCAGCTATTGCTGTTGGTGGAGTGCGAGGAAAAGAAACCCTGCTTGACTTCTGCCTACATTTGCAGTAAATCATCAGAATATTAGAAAAATCAGGATGGACAATAACAAAGCCAAGACAACATAATTCCAATAGTAACAAAGAAGCACTAATGTGACTACACCAGAAAGTGATATATTGCATCTGGAATACTATGTTCACTTCTGATTCAGGTGAAGAAAAGAACTATTAGGGCAGTTAGAGATGTGGAAGTTTATTTTGGAGAACAAGAACTTGGCAGCTTGAGGATGAGTAGAGATAAACTGCTTTTTATAATTTTGCTAGTGAAGTCAACTATAACATGCAAAGGGAAATATAGTGTCAATATATTGTGTCTACTACATCCATTTAAGATCTAACTAGAGAACTTCTCTTACAACGATTAATATGATGTTCTGGAAATACCTTCCAGCAGGAAATGGGATATAAACATAGAATCTAAAAACCTCAGCAAGTTTGAAATCGAGCAAGGTCAACTTGTATCCACCATCTGATTTGGTTGTTTGTAATAACTGAGGTCGCATTCAATGAAGTAATTTACTTCCCCCTTCTTATGCATGAAACAGAAGGCTATTTTGCGAACATCTATATGAGACCATCAAGTGGAAAATCACAATGTTTTCTTCCTCAGCACTGGCCCTTTCGCTTTCACTTGCCTTGAAAAATATTCCTTCATCATGATGTCCAAATGCTTATTCTTCTTTCTACCCATGCTGAAGTAGGGCAGATATATAAGGGTAGATACTATAAACAGATGCAATACTGTGTGAAACACACACTCCAGACAGCTATGAGACTTGAGGTTAAGCAAGTTCAGGTAACACAATCTCCTCTCTGCTGTTCTGGAGCAGAGCAGTAATCAGAACTGCTGGTTGGTGATCCTGAGGATTCCTAAGGTTTAAACTTCTTTATTCACCTACAGAACCTTTCTACAAGCAATATCTACAAGGTGGTTTATTTTTTTTTCTTCATAGCCTTCTATTTCTTTCCCAGATTTTAAAATTTTCTGTTAGAGAACATTTAGCCATTGAGTCAGTTCACAAAGGAACATCACTTTTATGCACTGCTGTCACCAACATACAGGGGTATTTTCCTTTATTAACCCAAAAGGAAACACTCTTTTCTACCCATTTCAAGTGGTAGCAGACTGAGAAGTAAACAAACAAGTAAACCTTGAAATGCAGTTTGTGACCTTAGAGAAATACTGCAGTGAAGTTACCCTACTTCCCCCAGAATATCTAGCTTTAATTGTATCTTTCATTTCACTACAGAGACCAGCAATCTGCAAAGCTGATTCTTGGCTGAAGTAGATGCTGAGAAGTAGGTAATGGAGATACAGAATGGAACTTGGTCGTCCTCTTTCACAGCATAATATTTTAACATAATCTTGCATAGGAACAACTGGTAGCAGTACTAAGCAGGACATCAATGGAAGATCAAACATGGAAAAAAACCGTAAGATCACTAAAGACAGACAAAAGAGGGACAAAATAATTGAGAAGATGGCCAATATACTGGCCTTCTGACGTGGTGGATAGTGATGGAGCTTCCAACTAATAAAAACTACTGGTTGCCATATATTGAAGGTGGATGGAGTTTCTTAATTATTAGAATAATAATGGCTTGCAGTGTTATCAAATCAAATTATCATCACGTTTCCAAACACGGAATCCTCCCAGGATAAGATTCACCTCTATTCCTCCTCTTTGGAGTTCAAATTAAACTGCTCCCACTTCTATGGAGTATTACTGCACACTGTCACTGTGTGTGGATCACCAAAAGGCAGCAGCAGAAGGCAGAGATTCACCGGTCCCTGTGCTCAGAGTAAGTCCTGTAAGAAGTGGGTTTAACAAACTGTGGAATGCCAGCATAGGGATGCTACTAAAAAATCTCAAGTTGATAAAAAATCTACCTTGTTCATAGTAATGTTTAGCCCTACCCAGCACTTCACTCTCTCAAAACTACCACTCATTAGTGAGGCTTTTGTGTTATAAATTATTATCCCCTTGTAAATTAGATATATATAATATTAATAAGCAATTCTACACAGCCATGTACCAAACCAGTTTGGGTGCTGGTGAGAACTCTGAGGGGGTTCTTGGGTTTTGGTCTCACACTTAGCTTAAAAAGAACTAAATGTCAGCTTGTACACTTCATAAATTAATTATCCCCACAATATTCTGGCACTCCTCTTCCCACACATTTCTTTCTCCTCTGCAGAAAGAACTCAGGAGAGCATCTAACCAATCTGCACTGATGCACCAGGATGGTATCTTTGCCAATAGCCGACAGGAACACAACAGAACAACAGTCCTCCCCAGCAATGTGCTTCTAGGTAAAAACGCACTGAGGAGAGAAGTGGAACAGGAAAGAGAAAGTACAGTAAATCTTCTTAGGAGTAACACTAGTTTTAATGCCAAAACCTGGCTGCCTTAACATCTTCTGCCCATGTTGACTATTTTGTTCTAGCATTGCATAAAGGCTTTTGTGTGCTATAAACCAATCAATTTTAACTTCACATGTATAGCTCATGCATCTTTGCGTGCAAAGTGAATCTCAAACAAGCTGCAAAATAAAACTGAGTTAGAAAGGTTGCTAAAAATAGTCATTTTCAAGCATGTGCAAAATTTGCAAGGCCTAATAGGTGTCAGTTTTGCCTCTGGGAACAGACAATTCAAACAAACAAAAACTGCAAACCCCAAAGGAAAAACAATTGCAATAAATCGTTCAGGTTATATCTCTGGGTGCCTTACCTTTCTCGGAAAGGTCAATCAGCTCCTGGTGGATTCGATGTCAAAGCCAGCAGAAGGCTCTATAAGTGACACAGTAAGTACCACTTGCCTTGATATTAAAACACTTTGCCTCATGCTCTATCGGCATTGAGCTGGGTATGGGCAGCTCAAGGACACTCTACTTTGGTTCTCCCTATGTCATCGCGCACCTTATAAGTGTGTTGTATTTTACCTGCTGTTCATTTAGCTTCCTTTGTATCTCTTCAGAGTCACAAGTTTCATAGACGATAGGTTTGGATAGCTCTGATTCAATGTGGGCAAGCCATGACCTCAGGCTATTCATATTTTTATCCAGCTGCTGTACTGCAACCAGGGTCTCCTTCAACTTCTTTATCCTGAAAAGTAAAAGAAACAGCAGCATAAGTACACCCTGAAGGAGAAATTCCACATCAAGCGTTTCTAGTTTTCAGAGAAACTTAACTTAGATGGCAAGTTCTGTTCTGAAGTCTTCCTTTAATATGTAACAAAAGTACGTTATATGTACAAACAGTCCTGCAAGCATAGGTTCTGGTTAAGAAAAATTAAGAGCTTACTAATACCAGAAAACATTTTCAAAACTTCTGTACCTTTACCAGTTGAGTTAAATGTTTGTTAAGAAAGGAAAATTTTTTTAATGAACTCACACCAAACCCCCAAAATAATCTAAGTAATTTAATTGTTTATTTAACCAACAGATGACAAAAGTTCTTCTTAAACTACAAGTATCTTATCCATTTAACCAGTACTAGCGGTAGAGTGCACTCAGTGAAAAGGCCTTTTTCACTCCAGTGATTTCTAAGCATTGAACTACATATCATAGAATATTTTGGGTTGGAAGGGACCTTTAAAGGTCATCTAGTAAAACTTTGCAGTGAGCAGGGACATCTTCAACTAGATCAGGTTGCTCAGAGCCCTGTGCGACTTGACCTTGAATTGGGGCATCTACCACATCTGTGGACAAACTGTTCAAGCGAGAAGACTTGGTCTTTGAATAAATAAGTTTTAGAGAGAGAAATCCAGCTAAGTACTTAGTGAGAAATCCTGAATCTCAAGGGATGTTTTAAGTTGTTCTTGGTCTTAATGGACTTCTTCAGATTTAATTGAAAATTGGAATGTAACTACATGGTGACTTCTAAGTAGTATTTTTCTTGACAGCCTGACCCAGCAACTGGAATGGCCAGGAAAAATTAAATAGTGGGGGTTTTCTATTCAAGCGAACATTAAGCTTAGAGAGTGAGGAAACATTTACTAGACCTTCATACTATCTCAACATTTTTTCCTTCAGACTGTTTCAACTGCAAAAATGTCTGTCAGTAATTCCTTTATTCCTATCTCCACATAATATAAGATACATTAGTGGAAACAAATTGCTTCTAAGCCTTTTTCTTTTTCTTCTCTATTCATGTAGTATCACAAACAATTTTGAGTAAGATTCCATTTTATGCTTCTACTGCTCTTCCACATAAGTGTTTCAATATCAGAAAGCTTTAAGAGATGAGTGCAGCTAGGAAGAGATTGACTAAATCAGGTTGAAAAACACAGGACTTCTAGATTTGTCAAACAAACAAAATGTCACCTAACTATCCCATAATTCAAACAGAGCAATTCACATTTTTTCTGTAAAACTAACCAGCAAAATTATCAAGTGTTTCCATATTTATATCCACAGTTGCAGTTGACCATTAAGAGTCTAACAGGGGTGTCATTTTCTGACTAAGGAGAAATGCAAAGATCTTAGCATCAACTTAAAAAACTTAAAAGTTAAATTTTTTCAACGTTTTTGTCTCTTTCTAGCCCTCTCTTTAGATCACAGATAGTAAAACCAAACATGCTTAAGACCAGTTCCAATGCATCTTCCTTCCCAGAGTCTCATGACCAACAGCTAAAGGGTTGTAATCTGAAAAAAAATCTTGGTAATTGGAAAAAATCTGGGCAATCTGAAAATCTGGCTAGGAGGGGACTGAAGTCAACACAGTCATGCTGAAACACTACCCCAGTCCCCGTCAAGAGGTTATCACAAAACACAGCTATGTGTTTAGCCTTGGAGAGATACTAGGAAAACAACTGATGTCTGGGGACACCATCTCCTCGTCACCTATGGTTGTACATACAGTGCTTTGTTGGTTTGGATCAATTAAAACTTGGTCATCGGGGGAGCAAGGAGGCTGATTACCACTCTTCTTGAACTCACTATAGCTTTTCAGTCTCTGACGTTAATTAAAATGAGTGAAATCCTGTCAATTTTCTGCTTAAATTTTTTAAAGCTGGATGCTGCTGATCCTTTGAGGGCATGCTGGAGAGGAAAAGGGAACAATGAGTCACCTCAACCCTGTGTAGAAACAATGTCACTCTATCATCTGCAAGCCCAAGGTGTGGACCAGGTTTTTCTTGTTTGCAGTTGCGTTGTATACTAACTTCTGTGTCAGATTTTATAATGTATTTTGTCTGCAACACCTGATAAAGGGCCAGTCATTTACAAAGTGCCCTCTTTGCCTCAGGCAGACTGCACAGGAATACATCTCTGCCAGAGCAAAAAAACAACCCCAGCCCAAATAGAGATATTTTCAGTCACATGACCTAAGTTACTCAAGAGAGAAAACAGACAAAAAGCATGACATACTAAAAGAACAATACAACCAAAACCAAAACCTACTGCTAAACCTGCCCTCCTGCCAAACTGTTGCAATTCCATACACCTAAATTCCAAAAGATTAAAAAAACAAAAACAAAAAAACAAGCAACCCCTCCCCTTCCCCCCCAACCCTCCCCCCTCCGAAAAAAAAAAAAAGGAAAAAGGGTGACTCCATTTCTGCCCGCTGCTACATTTACAGTTAATCCTGTTCTTTTTTTGTATGGAGTGTAACATAACGGGTTCCTTGCCCATGGTACAAATAGAAGCAAATAAACAAGTGCTTTTTGGAGAATGCTGGGCTGGGTTTTGCCTGAAGTGCAATACAATGTTGTGCCTCTAGTTGCTCTGAAAATGTATCTGTGAACAAATCTCTGAGTTTTTCTTCTTAATTTTAGCAGGCAGATGCCCATGCTCTTCATCACCTTAAATACCATGCCTGATTACAAACAATTCTATAATGTATTTGCCACAAATATAACAGCTCAAAATCCTGTATTACCATGCAATGGCAGGACCTGAGATCTAATGAAACTAAAAGCTCTGCTTAGAGACTTGAAAGGTTTATAATTTGGCTCATTCAAGTACATGGTATCAGTAGCCAACTGTAATTTTGACCTTTTGAGATTTTATTTACAAGATTATGTTTAAACATCTAATTAATCCAATAATTATAATAATCCAATAGTCACGCTTTTGTTGCACCACTATGCATGTTGCTGCAAGAGACCTGAGACAACTCTTCTCCTTGATAATAAATATTCTGCGTTGAAATAAAAGGGTTGGAGCCATGACATGGTTATTTTAAAGGTTGTTTTTTATGTAACACACACACATCAGTCTTGTCACATTTTACTAATACTTAAGACTCTCAGAAGAAAATACTGCAGAATTCAATTATTTGGCTTTACGGTTTTCTGACAAAAATTCATCTGAAAATTTGAATGAGGTTACGTTTCTGTGTTCCAATTACTGTACTTCTGTTTCCCCAAGCAAGTAATAACTTTAAAATGTCTATTTTACAATTAGAAAAGGCAGTGGGAGAACAACTTCGAGCTGAAATTAAGAACAAATAGCTTAAATCAACTAGTTCTAAATAAGACAGCCTTAGATACTACTTAAACCTAAACAGGAACAATCCTGTAAATACATAACAATGCATCATATAGAACTCATAGCTACTGCATTAGTCATTTAGACAGCTGGTTACTAATATTAAACTTTAAAAGCAACACAAAAAAAGCCAGTAAGAGCATGTTAGCTAAGTCTGCACAAAGCCAGGAGAAAGCAGAATTATTCTTTTTTTAAATGTCTATTTGGAACTGGAGACAAAGTTTCAAGAAACACTCTATGAAACAGTGAAAAACAGTACACTAAGAAAAAAAGTTTTTACAAATATCAGTTTAAAAATGTATTTTTATGACTAAAAAGAATTATTGTCCAAAGTGCAGTACTACTATGTAGCAGCACACTAGTAATATGAGTTATATTTGCTCTTCAGATCACAGTTTCCCTTTCAAGGAGTAAATTGCTAGAAGTGTAAAAAACAACCACAAAACTTCTAGAAAGGATAATGTGAAGAGGGAAAAAGAGAATCTGAATCAAAAATCCAGGAGATGCAGGCTGAGTTCAAGTATTACATGCAGTTACAAAACAATCATTAATGTTTAAAGGAGAGAGAAGCTTTGATAAGTTGTTTGAAATACTTTCTTTACAGCCCGTATCCTTCTCTGCCTTTTGTTATAGCCATGCTCCTTTGATGACACAGTGAGCAAATACAAAATCTGCTTTCTCTTGTGTGTGCATGCTCTTGTATTTAAAAATACCAGTAAAACCAGGCTACAGTTTCCTTCATACAGCTAAGACATTTTACTAGTTCTAAGTCTGCATCAGTAACAAAGAATTATTCTGGGATCCAAAAGTACCAGCTACAAAACAAAGTATGCTGGTATCACTGTCACCTGTTTCTAAACTGAACAGAAACCAGTAATTTCCAGCTAAGGAGTGATTTTTACATATCAATATTTCAATTAGTTTCCCAGCAAGACAAGACTTTAAGAAAGAACCGTATCAATCAAAAGGAAATAAAAATAGCTGCCTGCCTCGTAGTATCACAATTACAGTCTGGGAGATCTGAATCCACACTGTTGTCCTCTGCCATCTTCACAGCATGTAAGTCATCTGCCACCACCATGAAATTTTCCAGCATTAAAAAGAAGAACTTCCACTCCAAAAGCCTGTAAACACTCTACTTTGGGCGGGGGGAAGAAAGGGACCACAGTTCTCTTTGCTGGTGAGTACTGTACAGAAAATGTTGCACACCAAACAAATGCTAGCAGCCGTTGCTTGATAACATGAGACTGAATGGTGACAAGTGGTCATGTTTCTAAATAAAACTTGCATTCATCAACATGTGCCATACTTGACCTCCAGGAATGTGGACCGTAAGTGCTAGGGGAAGGGATGAAAATGCATACAACAAAACCTTCTTTGCAAAGCCTGATCAGTTGCAGCAGTAGCACTGCTTCCTGGCTGTAAACATCTGTAACATTTTTTGCACTGGAGTGGCACATCAGAAAAATTCATCTGAAAGGATGAACATGTTCTAGAAGGACAGAAACAGAAGTCTCTGATACAGAAACAGAAGTCTCTGATACAGCTACCTTTCTGTATCTCTCTCTTCTGCAGTTACAGACCTCAGAATAGAGAGGCAATTTAAAAGAGTGGGTAAGGAAACAGAATGAGAAAAAAATGGGAGAGGCTTAATACAAATGAACGAAGAAGTTTCACTGCAGAGCGTAAAATCAACAGGTAAATATTCAGACTGGATGCATATTACCATCCTGCATTACTAAAGCATTTTCACAGAGAACTTCCTATTCATTCACAGCTGTAGGAAACAAACCACTAAGAAAAATGCTCTCAGCAAGGAACGACTGTAGCTTTGCAGAAAAGCACACAGACTCTAATAATTTATTAATGCTGTCAGGGATCCAGAATATGAAAAGATGCATTTTATTCTCAACACCAGAACAATTAAACTGCATTTACTGCTGAGTGCAGCCAGAATCATGTTATATGATACATTCCAAACTCCAAATATTGTAGCAGGAACACACGTATAACAACATATTCTAAAGAGTCTCTGAAGCCTTCTAAAAATTGTCTTGGGGGATGCAAACCATTTTGTCCAGTGGGAATTAGACATCGTATCTGTACTTTGTACATATATTAATCAAAAACTTGGGCTTTTAGCCTAAGTTATGGCTGAACTAGCAAAATTTCCACAACGTAGCATAAAACCTCTCCACCATTTACTTCCCAACTTCAGCAAAGCAATGTTCAAACTTTGCAGGTTTTTTTTTTTTTTCACTTCAGTAAGCACTGGAATGGAAAGGGTTATATGTTTAACTGCATACAGTAGTGCTAAGCATGCTAGTTGAGACGGCTATGTTGAAATGATCTGGAAATGAAAGTAAATAAATATTTTGCATAAAGTAGTTTAGAACTAGGACTTGACACCCTGATTCATGATAACAGAAACGAGAAAATTTGGGTGTATAATATTGCAGTTTATATCTCTACACCTCAAGAATTATACAAAATCCATAATCCTTACCTGTCCCTAGGGAGAACACTAACATCTAATGCTGGATAGACAACACAAATCTTTTAAAGGTATGTTTTGCAGTTTCTGAAGGCAGTCACTTTTTACTGGAAACTTCCTGAATGCATTATTTGAACATTTGCCCGAGTAGGTGTTTCAAAAGACAAACACAAAGATATGGCAAGTATACTTTATGTTCAACAACTGGTGATGTATCACTTCCTCTAAAACCAGCAGGCTCCATGACTGTAACACACCACTTCCTGACTTAATTGTACCGTAAGAAATATACAGAGTTCATTACTTTAAAATGAACCTCTATAAAAGGAGATGGAGCCACCAGAATGCTTCTGCTTACACAAAATTTACTGCTCCCATGCTTACAGATTTCAGAACAGGAATGCAATAAAAGTGTATGAAAAAAGAATGGATGAAAATAGATGTTGAAACTAAAAAACCCCTTTTGCTGCTGACAGGACTAAATTACTACTAATTCATATGACCTTACATCACAGAAATATAAAGTATTTGTACATTTTATGAAGTGCAAAATTGTGACAAAATTATTGTCAGTAATGGGAGGGCGGCTGTAGCAAAGCTCATCAGAAAGTACTGAAACAAATAAAGCAGTTTCTTCACGTATCATGCAACAATCATGTATTTCTTTAAGTTATGAAAATTGCTCTTACATTTTTGACCTTGAGTAAAAAGAAGCAAACCCCAATGTGCACGTATCTACCTGAAGTTACTCTACTCATCAGTGAAAAAGTATCAGGCAGAAAACCTAAGACTTAGTTCAGGAACTGCTTTTCTCCAAATCCAAAAGTACAAATAAACTGTTTTGATTCCTCTGCCAAGAATTTTCTAGAAAAGCTACACTTACAACTAGTTTTAAGCACTAATCTGAAGTAAGATGGCACTGGAGCAAGGCTAACTAACTCTTGACTGCAACTGATCCTTTTGTTTCTGCAGATAATATTTTGAAATTTACTCTTCTTGAAGAAATTATGTCAGGTACAGTACAGTAAAACAGGAAGGTGAATTTCACAGAAATGCTTTGATTGTTAAGAATAAACTAATTTCACAGTTAATGATGAAAAGGCAGACAATAAAAAGATTCTAGAATCATAACATCTAGCACATGAATCTGTCCCATATAGCACTTAGAAACAAAGTTTACCTGGCTGCAATAAGATCTAGAAGATGTTGCCACCTGTCATTGATCTTGCTAAGTTTGTACTCAATCTCTGATGCCTTACTCTCATGGCTAGCTTTAGCAAGTCGCTCTCCCATTTCCTGGAGCTGGATTTTGCTCTTCTGGGCTACCGCAATTTCCTCTTGATAATCCTGGACATAAAGAGAAATCAGGTATTGGGTATTTATTCTGAATACTCTGCTCTACACTACTAAAGGAACCACACGCATGAATGCTGTTTTTTTTTGTGATTGGTTCAATATAGAGACAAACTCTTCAATATTAGATGTGTAACTGTGAACAACTTTATCACATAAGTGACATATTACAGTCTTGACAAGTGCTCTGTGCAGTGGGTGGGGAACTGGTTGACCGGCTGTACCAGAGGGTGGTGGTGAATAGCTCCTGTTCCAGCTGGCAAACTGTCACTAGTGGGGTCCCCCAGGGATCCGTATTGGGCCGTGCGAAGAAAGGCTGAGAGAACTGGATTTGTTGAGTCTAGAGAAAAGAAGGCTCAGGGGGGACCTTATCACCAGGTTCCAGAATTTAAAGAGTAGCTACAAAGAAGATGGAGACTCCCTTTTTACAAGGAGTCACATGGAAAAGAAGAGGGGTAATGGGCACAAGTTACTCCTGGGAAGATTCCAACTGGACACAAGAGGAAAATTTTTCACAAGGAGAAAAATCAGTCATTGGCATAATCTCCCCAGGGAAGTGCTGGATTCCCCAACACTGGAAAATTTTAAGATTCAGCTGGACAAGGTGCTGGACCATCTAGTCTAGGTCATGCTCTGCTTAGAAAGGTTGGACCAGATGATCCTTGAGATCGCTTCCAACCTGGTATTCTGTGATTCTATAATTCTATGATCAGAAAAATGAAAAAAAAAAACAAACCAACCCAAAACAAAACATATATGCATATCTGCTATAGTTAAACTCATTACATGCAATTCTGATAGGACATTTAGTAAAGTATTCAGATGCCTCTGACTTTGCATTCACTTCATTTTCTGTGTCCTGGGAGGTCCTACCTCAAGAAAGGTAGGAAAGGCTGCATAGCAAGAGAACAGAAACGCAGTCTTACAGGAACTTATAAACAGCACAAACCAAAACATCCATTTGAGCTAATTCTCTTTTCAACACAAACCAAGTAAGCAGTTAAAGAACAGCATGTAAGTGTATATGAGCTGCACTATACCTTTTTAAGTTTTTCAATCATTTCTTCTATGAGGATGTCACTATTTTGAGAAACCTTACTTTCCATTTGTGTCAGCCATTCACAGAGTTCCTTATTCTTCTCACTGAAGACAGCCCACTCATTCAGTCTCTCAGTAACTTGTTGTCGACGTAAGGATACCTTAAGACATTTACAGAAAGTAAATAGAAACAAAATAGTAAACGCATTTAAGACGTGCTTGAAACACTCTGTGCCTCAGTGTGAAATCCTCTGGCCCTGTAAAAGTGTTGCAGGCACATTCTTGCCATTAAAACAAACTGGAGATGACCTTAAGATCCTTTCCAACCTTCGTCATTCTATGATTCTTTGAAATTGCTATAGCAGTGGTACCATCTCAGACTATGAATAGTAACAGACAGACAAAGATAGACACTGAAATAAAAATAGCAGCAGAGCATGAGCAACAAAGTAATCTCTCCAGTTTCAGACACTTGTACAACTACTTACTTCCTCCCCATTCTAATCTGTGTTGTTTCTGACTTTATATCACCATTTCAGCTGAGATGAAGACTGCATCTTCCCTTTCATCAGCAAAAGTGATGTGTTCTTTAACTACCGTGTTAGGTTTAACAGGGGCATGCATATATATAATCTCACATTTCCTTTTTGCGGTTCTAAACTTCATGGCAGCTTTCCGGAAATAAGCAATGGTTGAACAAGTGTTGCACTACGTTACATCCTGAAACACTCAGTATGCACAAAACTAAGACAAAAGTTTTTTACTTGTCTACCTCCTTTACCATAAACATACAAGCAGTAACTGCACTGTAGTTTCAGATGTATCTACATTGGCTCATTCAAATGCAACTCACTTGTAACAAGTTCTGTGCTGTTAACTGTGAAGCACCCCTGCTGTGGGGGTGTTTTTGAAGCCTTCACAGGTACCTTACATGAGATAACTATTTCAAAGTTAGCTCTGGTATATCTGGACTGCAATCTCTACTTAACCACAGAAATAACATGAGGATAATCTGAAAAGCTGTGTGAGAGATACTCCACTACCTGGATTTCTAAGTGCAAAATGGAGGAGAGAAACAAACTAATAGCATGCTGCACCTGAAAATTCAAACAATACTCTTCGACTCATTTTGCAGATAAGCAAGTCACCCTCAGACTAACAGAAATGCATACAGGGAGGGGACATCCTTTCTGACCACAGCTCCTTCACCAAAGCACAGTAAACTGTATTACTGTGTTTTCCCCAGCCTGCCATGTCACAGTGCAGCACCACACAGTGTGACTTTGTTGTTTTTTCAAGGCTGCATAAATATGACCTCAGGGCCACGACAAAGTTCAAGAAGTCTAAGAATGATAGCAATAATTAAAGGAAGCATTTCAACACTTGTTTTCCCTGATTCAGCAAGAGTTGTTTTGAACCTACATGTGCTTACATGCATCTCTTTTAAAAGCTGACACGTGCATTTGATTTTTCTCCCAACACTTTTGTAGCATGCATACTCATATCAGTGCTCAGTAACAGTACTTGCCTGGTGGCACAGCTCCTCCCACTGTCTGTGCAGAAGCTCTATGCGTTCACTGAGGACTGAGATATCATCTGCACTGATATATATAGACAGGGACTCCTTCAGCAAAGAGAGGTGTGCAAGGTCATCTGTCCATCCTTCAACAGCATTCTCTAACTCCTTAAAAGAAGTTCAGAAGGAAAAAGGACCAGTTTGCTAACAAATAAAAATTGGAATGTATTGAAGCATGAAGACAAGCATTTCTATGCCACTTAATTAAAGCTCAGAAGCAGACCCACAATTTCAAGTAGACTGTTTCAGCTCCATTTAAAAGAAAAAGCAAACATCAACTCCATATGTAACAATATTTTCAGTTATTAGAGAGGTAAATCCCCAATAGGGAATATGTCAGTCTTGTACCAAGTAGTCACAAACTAATACAGTACTCAAATCTCTCTAAAGTTCAAAGGTATTTGAGAATTCCAAGTATTGGCTTGGACTTCTCTGTACTGAAAATATTTTCAAGTTCTAAACTGCAAAGAATATAGCATAGAAGTATTACCTAAGACCTCCCCAGTAATCTCTCCTCAAATAAAAAGCAATAAACCAACAGTTTAGATACCATGAGTTTAAATTTTTAGTTAGAATTTCTATAATGAAAACATGCCAGTATTTAGTGCTTCTACACTGCTTTTTAGACCCTATTCTGATTTCAGTTTGAGCAGATCTATATTTAACCTGAAGGATTCGCATTATGCTGAGCAAATATTACATGGATAGTGTCTATTACAGGGATGGCTAACTGGTTTGCACAATCAGTAATGTGAAGTCTATTAGCAATGGAAGAGGTTACTGCACAAAGGTAGGCAAAGATAAGACAACAGTCAATAGAGAACAAGTACTTACCTTGCAACGAATCTGCTCTGCATGCAGCTCATCATGGTGTTCTGGTAAAGGCTGAGAAAGCTTTTTTTTGAATGATCTTAGCTTCTCCAGGGAGTCTGCTATGCCCTTTTCAGATTTTTCCCAGTCCTGAAGGCAGAATGTTTGTTAGATTTCATTCAGATCTGGATTACACTTGTATCAGTTGATTTGCCTAACTAACCACTCAATAGTGAAAATTTTTTCATAAGAACAACATGCCCTGAAATCCCCCTCTAAATAATACTCAGTCTCAGAGCTTGAGTCATGTGTACAACTGTCAATTTTTTTTGTGTGTAGGTCTCTGCTAGGAGAAATGCACAAGCCAATACCTCTTGTTATTACAATGTTGTCTAGATCCAACTCCATTCTTTCTGAAAAGCCTCTCCCTGCCAAAATTATTTTCCACTTCCTTTCTTGAATGCCTGTATTAAACATGCCACTGTTCTTTGACAAAAGATCCATTCAGGTGCATTAACCTTCAGAAAAGAAAAATGGTTTGGGATACTGCAAATTCAGGTCAGATTTAAGTATCTGCAGTACCTCCTCTAAATCATGATTCCAGCAGTTGCACCCAGCTTTGGTGTTTGTACGCTTTCCAAAATTTTTAATGTGTCCAATGCAATCAAACCATACCAATCATTTGACAAGTTTTATGTGCCTCACCTGGATGTTAAAGACTATTAAAAAGGTACTCACAGACAGAAAGATCTCTCATAAACCCGTCAACCCATAAAGAATGCCAGATATGGGATACCAGAAAATATGAAACTTGTTTGTCCTGGTCTTCTGTTTCAAGATATTCTTCTCCTACCACTGCCTTTCTATTTCTCTGCTTCCATTTTTTCCAAATCTGTGTCAGTATTTCACTATCATCTTCACGACAGAGAACTACAAATCACAGGTCTTGCAAAAAAATCCCTCTCTTTAGTATCTTCTTTCTTCTCTCCTTTGTAAGTAATATGACCTTATGTGACAGTAGTCTGTGATGTTCTTAATGCAACAAATACTCTTCTAGAATACACACTTGTGCTTCCAACTTGGTCAGAAGACCACTAAACCATCATGTATTTACAACCAAGGCAGCATAATGTAATTAAGACTTTGAGATGATTTATGCAATTTGTGTGGTAATTTCCCTACTTTCTCATCTTCAATCATAAATTTTCATATTTTCATTTAGACAAAATACCACAGAAACTTCAGTCTCTCTAGGTAACAGCTTTCATGGCTAAAATATCCTGACATAATTCCACCACTAGCAGCCAAGGTATGACAAACAAAGCTTGAAAGAGGAAGAAAAATTCACTTATCTGAACTTTTACAAAATACTATTTCATATTCTTGCACTGCTTTGATTCTTGCTATTTACAAACCTAAAGTGTCTGTCATTCTATAATTCTATAGACTGTTGAAACTACTCTAAAGGCATTTGCCCTATTCTATTAATCCATGCAAGTCCAATTTTCATTATCCTCTCTAGAATGAGTAAAAGGGAAAACCAAACAGACCAAATTTAAATTCCAGCTTATCATCCTTAGTACTTAAAGTGAGGTTAGCATGCAGTCTGGACAATGCTTACCTCAAAATAAAGTTCAGGTCTCCCTCCTCCAAGATCCCAGAAGTTTGTCTAAACTAGTAAATACTCAAGGCACTGGAAGGAAACACAGACTACTGCATTGCTAGATAGATCCTGCTATTGACATGCAGAAGGAATAAGGCAGGTCTAATTTTTAACACAGTACTGTGGTGGGTTGACCCTCACTGGATGTCAAGTGTCCACCAAAGCCACTCTATCACTCCCCTCCTCAGCTAAACAGGGGAGAGATAATACCACAAAAGGCTCATGGGTCGAGATAAGGGAGAGATCACTCACCAATGACTGTAATGGGCAAAACAGACCTAACTTGGGGAAATTAATTTAATTTATTACCATTCAAATTAGAGTAGGATAATGAGAAGTAAAACCAAATCTTAACACGCCTTCCCCCACTCCTCTCTCCTTCCTGGGCTTAACTCTACTCCTGATTTTGTCTATCTCCTCTGCCCACAGTGGCACAGAGTGTCAGGGAATGGAGGTTGCGGTCAGTTCATCACATGCTGTTTCTGACGATCATTCCTCCTCAGGGGAAGGACTTCTCACACTCTTCCCCTGCTCTGGCATGAGGTCCCTCTCATGAGAGACAGTCCTCCCTCACCTACTCCAATGTGAGTTCTTCTCACAGGCTGCAGTTCTATACAAACTGTTCCTGTGTGAGTCCCTTCCATGGGTGCAGTCCCTCAGGCACAAGCTGCTCCGGCATGGGTCCTCCGCAGGGTCACAAGTGCCGCCTGGAGCCTCCTCCAGCGTGGGCTTCCCATGGGGTCATGGCTTTCTTTGGCATCCCCCTGCTCTGGTGTGGGGTCCTCTACAGGCTGCAGGTGGAGATCTGCTCCATGGGCTGCAGGGGCACAGCCTGCCTCACCATGGTTTGCACCACAGGCTGCAGAGGAATCTCTGCTCCAGCACCTGGAGCACCTCCTCTCCTTCTGCACTGACCTTGGTGTCTGCAAAGTATGTTTCAGAGGTGGTGAAAAGAAATTGTGAATTTGTGTAGTGTATGTGCAATTCCTGTATGCGTGCTTATCCCTTGAGAATGCTTTTCTTCATCAGGACTTACAGTGAGAAACCATGAACTTTCTGAAGTACAGAAGAAATCACACACTTACTTTCAGTAGTAAGGCAAGCTGTTTCTTTTGCTGCTCCAGCTGGGTGCTAGCTACTTTCCAGCGCTCCTGAATTTCAGTAAGCTCTGTCTGCAGGGCTGCCTCAGCTTCACTGTCAGCAGAGAGCAGCAGTTGCTTCCCAGCTTCCACAGTGAGGATGTAACTCCCTTGCTGCCTTAGGAGAACTTTCTCTTTAAGCTGAAAATGTTAACAGTTTTCTATCAGCTTTTTATTTTCAATTGCAATTAGCAATTCCGTATAATTCCTTCTCAAGCCATACTTAGATTGTGTACCTTGGCTTAAGCAGGAGCTACTGCTCACATGCTTTACCCTAACTTTTCACAATCATTTAGTGCAGCAGACCTTTAGAAAATTTCTCCAAGATAAAGACATGAAAGACTTCTTTCTCCCCAGTAAAAGAGAAATAGTTCCTCTAGAGACTACTATTCTTATAAGCATTATTATCATATGTACCATCCAGCCAAAAAGCTTGAAGACACAAAGCTGCTAAATAGATTCTGTTAATCTCACATGAACATGGACACTTAAGGTATCCTTTTTGGTTAGGTAGAATATATTTCTCAAACAGGACATCATTGTTTTTTTTTCCAAGACAGGTTTAGTTTGACATGAGCTACAAAGCAAAACCAAATTCAAATAAGCCTCAAGCAAGAGGGTCCAGTAAAGTCTCTGTTGCATGTTCTTTATGAACTCCAACTTCCAGTTCCAAAGAAGAACAAACATCCAACATTACTTTCTGCAAAGCAGATTGTTTTAACCTAATACATTGTAAAGATTTTTTTTAAATGAAGGCTGTAAAAAAGGTGGGGATTTTTTTCTCTTTCTTCACATGGGACATACCTGCACTTCATCCAGTAGTGCTCTGGCTTGCTGCAATGTGATAGGAATGTTGCGTAGCCCAGTCACAGGTTGACAGGATACTTCCACCAGCCACTTGCGCAGCTTCTCTGCCATCTCCCTATAGCGTTGCCACTGGTGAATCTGGCTGTCAATGATCCCCCTCCTCTGCTGTGCCCGGCGAATTACTCCTTGCCATTGATCACTTAAAAGAGTCAGCTTCAGATTAAATTCATCCCTATTATAAATAGATAAAGATACACAGTAATCTTCATACATTGATCTATTTTTTAATGAAATAAACAGAAGGGAAAGA
>NW_009910851.1:74963-93879 GCF_000696875.1 Nestor notabilis
CTGGCTGTCAGTTATGAAACACTAGGAGAAAAGCACTGAAGAGCCATGAAAGCTGGCTGAGGATGAGAACTTCACACTGCATGTACTGGGAGAGCCAAAGGGCTCCAATTACTGAGACCTTAAAAAAAAAAAATCAAACTTTTAATATCCAAAACTCTTCTACCTTCTCCCCAGAAACATACAAAGAAAACCCACAGGTTTTGCCAGTTTGGATTAGCCAAATTCATAGTAAAAAAAATGGAGATTTCACAATTCATCCCCAGATTTACTACTCAGTTCAAAGCAGGTATAAGATATACACAGCATTAGCAAAATTCTCACATCCCAATAAACAGCTCATCTTGTATTAGGATCATGAAACCCTTAGCAAATTCAATGCATATGCACAAGTGCAAAGCCACCAGTGTTTCATCGATTTTCATCCATTTGATCATAAGTGTTTAAAATAAAATCTCAGGGAGCAATGAATTCCTATTCCATCACATTTAGGCTGCAGGTGTTCCTAAATGGCAGTAGGTAATCCTCTTGGCAGAGGGAAATCCCCAGTTAGCATAAATCATGTGTAATTCACTAAATCTGTCACTGCAGGCTCCTTTGGTGAAAGTAACATTTTGAAAGTGCATCAGAAGAGACATATATGTAACAAGCTTGATAATCCAAGACAAATCTTTGTCAGAGAAGCAGCCTCAAAGCTGTTGTATTCACAAATGCATTCACACATTCACATAACCCAAAGCATCCTACAGAACACTGTCTTATTTAAGAACTCGCTAATTAATAGCTTAACCATAGTGATAGTAACTTGTATTTCAGAAGAGCACGATCTGAACACTGACATCTGCTACCTTCTCTGTTTGGAAGCCTCCCACTAGTCTAAATATTACTTCAGGTAACAGAAGCAACAGCAGAAGCAACAGAACAGGAATGTCTACCTGTCATCCACCTGTCCTTGTTCTAGGAGGTGCTGCCCATCAGAGATAATTGAATGTAAAATCTGCTGGCGGCTGAACATCTCTGCCTGGAATAGCTGTTGTGCAGGAGACAAGGATGTTAAAACAAGATTTTACATTATAATTCTATCTGCATGCAATATTAAGAAGTAATTTCCAGGTATTTACTCTGATTTCAAATTAATTCAATGGGAGTTTTGTCATGAACTTCAATGGAAACACATTTAAAAATATCACTTGCGCAGTTACTTTCCAGTTCTAGCAATTATTATTAGTTCCTTGAGATTTAAATTAGAACTATTAAATAGCTAAATAATATCAATAGAAGTTAGGTTTTATTCTCTGAATAAAATTGTGTGATTTGCACTATAATTTACAACAAAATTCAGATAGGGTATTAATTGCATGGCCAGAAAGGGCACTTTCTATTTTCTAACATGTTTAAGAACATTACAGTCATTTGCCTTAACAAATTGAGTTTATGCTCAGATTTTGCGTGATGGCGTTATACAAACTTTGAATACAATTTTACACTGCCAATAAAACTTGAAATGACATAGAAATGGCAAGTCACGTGTAGGAGCTAGAAATCAATTTTCCACTTCTTCCAATTTTTCCAATTTTCCCCATCAGTCAGAATAATTTTCACAATACTTTTAAAACTCCCTTATTACTTCAATATTACTTAAGACAAAAATTACCTAAGTGCTACTTAAACAAGTATGATTTAAATACTAAAATTTATTTTTAAAAACATCTTTGCTTTTAGTAATGGACCATGTCTCTAGATAACATTGTTCAGAAATATTCTGACGTCAATGAAGGTACAACCAGGCACCATCTCAGTACTAGATCTCCTCCATGTTCAAAAGGTTTTCAGAGATATTAAAAGAGAAAGTATACTGGTATGAAGCTTGAGATAGTTTTTTTTTCTTTTATAAGGGATGGTGTTTGCAGCTGACAGAAGTTCACCCTTGCCTGAACTGAGAGCCACTATTGCCCAAATCGAGATTGCGCTCTTGTTATTTGGCTTTCCACCAGCTCAAATTGTGATGCACCTATCCCTGCATCTGCAATTGCCAGCAAAATACCCATTGGCACCAGCCCAATTAAATCCCTCAAGCACATTGTATGTAGTTAAGGACTTCTAGATGACAGACTAATTTTTCAAATGGGATTTTGCCTCTCTAAATCACTGAGTTAATTTTGAAAATGTTGACCAGGTCATAAATTCTCCACTAGAAAGAAATAATGTTGTCTAATTTCCTTGCAGAAATACTTGATAGTATTCTTTGAATACCTTGACTTTTATGAATGACTGAGCCTGAACCAGAGGGAAACTAATTGCTCTATTATCTCATGAACAAAACCACAACACTGTGGGACTGAGAATTTCAGAAAGCTGAGCAAGAAGGCAGAAATTGTACTTCCTGACACATCTATTTGTGTCAAGTTAGGGAGCATGGATGAAGCACAAGAGACAACAACATCCACCAGCACTGCTGACAGATTGAAACTGAACAGATCATAGCTGGTAAAAAACCCTCAAAACAAAACAAAACCAAACCAAACCAAAAAAAAAAAAGCACCAAAAAAAACAAAACCCAAACCACAAAAACCAAACAAAAAACACCACCAAACCCTCAAAAGTGACAATTTCAGTATTTCTTGAATAGGACAGGTGAAAAAAAAAATTGTCAAGCATAAGGAACTCTGCTTAGAGTGGAGGTATTCAAGCCCTACCCAAAAGCAGAGATATTTCTGTCAACATCCACTTGCTCTCCACATGTACACTGTACATAAGAGGGATAACCGATTATGTGGGACCACTTGCCACCCCAATTTCTTCTCATATGTAAATCAGTATGAATCACAGAAATGGGAATTAAAAGGAGAAGGAAAGCGATGGAACGTACAATGTTGGCTTGCAAAAGTCTGGAGAACTGCACAACAATGACTACGAGATCATCTTGAGAGACTTATCTGATGCAGATGCCAGTGTTTCTGCATGATATTTGAAAAAGGCATCACCTCAATATTGCTGGTTTGTAAATTTCAGTGGCAAGTTATTTCCACATAAGGCCACTGAGGTAGCTGGGTTCCGTTTTGTATAAACATCAGCAAAGTTATGAGTCAGCAGTGGAAAGATGGTAACAGAGCTGGAGGCAATGTCAGTATCCATTCCAGTAGTGCATGTGGAAAAAGACTATTAACTCATTATCTTGAAAAATACAACACAAAAGAACCTGGAAATTCATCTCAAGAATTTCAGATTTGGCCCTTTCAGCTGCAAGGAGTGGGAAGAAAATTCTTCATGAGTATTAGGAGGCACTGCAAAGAACACTGAGTACTGAAGACATTGAGATTATATAAAATGCAAAAAAGCTTTATGTAAAAGAAAGGTGCCTAACACTCATCTGAGCTACAAACTGAGATCAAGCTTTCAAGAGAGAATTAAGCTGAGATCTCAAGACAATTGAATGCAGAAAGATTGCCGTTAACCCCCTTCAAAAATTATGGACATGACTGAACGCAACAATAGTAGGAAATTATCCACTTAGTAATGATTTCTGGACATTCAAATCTCAAAGACCTGGCATGCCTCATCTTGCAAAGACACTGTCCAGTTAATGTTAGCAGCACAGAGAGGAAATGAAATTTACAACAATTGTGAAAGCAAAGACAGTTAAATGCTAAAGTTAATGTATGCTAAAGCAAGCAAAAATGGTTGTGAACTACTTTCTGCATCAGACATCCATTCAAACAGTATGCTGTGAGATGTAAGGCAAAGAGGTGGAAGGATATGGCTCTCCCTATGGCCTGCCTGAGTTTATATGTAGGTCAACTGAAAAAGTTGTGGGAACTGAAACTCCCGTGGCCACATGGGAGCTTTGGTATGAAAATTGACTTCTCTTACTTGATCTTTTCCAGAATTCTTGGCAGCAACAATATGAGTGGAGAAAAAATGTGCATCACTTGACTTCGCAGAAGAATCATAAAGGCATCCTCTAGTAAAAACTCTGAATCAGTTTTTCCCTGCAGCAAAAGCTGAGCTAGTTCATTTGTTACAAAGAAACAAATGACTCCAGCACATAGTGAAGATTGAATCAGTTTGTTCTCCAAGGAAATGTTACCAAATGGAGGCCCCATGATGAGTTAAGTAACAGCATTTCACAGAAAAGTCGTCCTTTAACACGCACTTCAAATGCTGTATATGTTGGCATTTTAATAACAAGTAAACAAAATTAGAATAAACTAAAAGAACAGAGATTTTTATCCAGTTAGGACTGAAGAAAAAGGGCCAAAGTGCATGAGAATAGTTAGGCTTTATGGGAAGACCAATAAAACCTTTGATTTTCTTGGTACAAACCAATGCGAGGCAGGCTAAATGTAAGCGAAAAGCACTCATAGGCACACTTACACACATTTGTGTATATACATTATACACAAATGCAGACAGATACTCAAGTCCTCCCCCAAACGGGATATTATTGACATATTTGCATGCTTCTGTTTTTAAGTTAAGATATCCTCAGATGGTGCAGGCAAATATACTTCAAGACATACTATTATATTACTCCACAAAAGAATGTGCATTCCATTTAGGTATAAATAGTATGTGTTGTAGTTATGTATAAATACACTTCATGACTTGCCTCATGTGCCCTCTGTTGCTCTAAAAGGCTCTGGTAGTTTCCTGAAATCTCTGCTGCCAGCTTTTGCTCAGTCTGAACTAATAAATCCATCCAAGTCTCACATTTCTCCAAGAAGGTCTGCTGCTGCAGCAAGAAAGACTGCAGCTTACTGAAAGAAAGAAAGATAGATTTAGGTAAAGTCTCCTCCTATCACACACCGTGTTGAGTCTCGTAGTAACTTTTCCAGCAGAATTATGAATCAGATGGTAACATTTTTCCCACGCAGCTATCTCATTCAATTTATTTAGTCAAACCTTTGAAAAGTAGCAGTCTGCCTTACTTCAAATTCTGTTAATTTGACTAATGAAATATCTGTAACTTTTTATATATTCTGCAAAAGGTATACTTTCTAGCTGTTGTAATCTATGAAAACTATACAATACTATACAATAACCTTTAACTATTCCCACCTGAATCTCTCCGTAGTCTGCGAGGAGATCTGAGACCAATGTCTGTTCAGATTCTGTATTCTTTTGATTTCTTTATCATTCAGAGGAAGCCTGTAACCCAGCTCATTAAGACGGTCCAAATCTGGGGCCATGCTGCTGAATTTCAACATCTGACTCTGCAACAGACAATAAAAGTAATAACCAGCATGTTCAGTAATTACACTATTACAGGCTGTGAAATTATGAACTAGCACAGTTAAATTTGGAATGGCCTTGGCTGCCACCAAGTGGCAAGCAATCCCTATGCCAGGGAAATGCATTTTCAGTTTTCAGCTTCTGATCCCAAACCAGAAGGCACATGTTGATGTTTAAACGTGCACAGAGAAATAAACTGAAATAGCATAGCAGCGTTTTGCTGAACTGGGGATTTGCTGCTCAGAGCTGTGAAAGTAGGCTAGTTTTGCATAGTTTGAAGCCATATCTTTATGTCAAAAAAGTGAGCCTTTTTCCTTGTTTCTTAGCCTTAATGTTAGGCTGGCAGATTCCCATTGAACTTACTCAGCTCCTTATTTTTAGATTTTTGTTTTGCAGTACAGAAATATACAATCCACCACATTAGAAAAATGACCTAGGTTTTAGCATGCCCAAAGTGAAATTATATGCATACTTAATCCTGATAGAAAAATAATGGAAGATTAAAATGACAAAAACAGCCGAGATGGCAATGTTAATCAACTTCCTGTCAGGGCCTCTGAAAGAAGAAGAGGAGAAAAAGAAGCTCCACAAAAAAAGAAAAGGGGTGAAAGAGTGCAAAGTTTCATACACAGTATGAAAGTTTCTCCAGTTTATCAAGATACCAAAAAATCGATAACTCCATCCCTAAACTACATACCAGTGAGATAGAAATTACATAAATAAAAAAAAAAAAAATTGAGAAAAGCCAAGATGAAGGAAATCTCCAAAAGTTGCTAAAATATCCATTCCCATTTTGATTTTATATTAATTTTATTCTAAACAGTTTTCTTGTCTTCTTTACTCAGAGGTAAAGTAACATTGGCAATCATTCTTTGGTTGCCATCAAACTTCTAAGTTCTCAGTCTTAAACTCTGCATGAGTGACAGTCCTTTAATATACATAGAATGTACGTATATTTGTGCATACCTTGTACTACAATTAGCCAGGCTAACAGGAAAAAAAAATAATATCAATATTCTGCATCTATCAGTCACCTTGAGTTCCTCCATTCTACTCTGTATTGCTGAGAGATCAGATGAGTGACTGGGATCTTGCCCTTTCAATATTTCTTCTGCTTCCATTATCCAGGCCTCAAGGACTTGTAGGTTCTTGGAAAAGGTCTGATAGTCCAGCACTCCAGCCTTGAAAAGAAAAGGACTCACAGTTTAAGAACTTCAGCCACACAGCATCCATATTGACATTACGCTCCGATTATTCTCATTATAAATTTGCAAACAGCTGTACAGGCTAGGAACAATTGTGACTGCTGATTTGCTCACAGACCATGGAATTATTGTTTGTTTTATTTTTAAGTCAGAACAGAGGATTTTTAATCACAGCAAAAAGGTAACACTTCAACAAATTGCATAAATATCTCCTTGACTTAAAATAGATAACCTTTAACTTCCTTTTATGAAACTAACTCCTACTTAATTTATTGCCAGCAGAGAAAACCACTAGTTGCTATTAATGCACTTTGAAATTAAAAACTTCTCTTATGTTTTTTCTCCTCACAATACAAGTGATGTTATAAGCACGTTCTATACAATGCTGAATTCCTTGGGTAAATCCTCTTGTCAGCCAAAGAGAAGCCACTGCCTTTGTTGCCTTCTCACCCATATACTTTCCTACGGAACACATTCTGTCACTTCTTTTTTGCTCCTTAGTCCCTGGTGATACAAGCAATTAGCAACATCTACTGAACAGGCTTTGACACAATTAGTAGATATCAGTTCAGTCACTGACATTAATAGGAACTGCAAAGGTCAGTTCTACACCATTATTCAGAATTTCTCCTTTGTTTTACTGCTAAAGAACTAGCTGGAAAGAGAGCTTATCTTTCCGTGAGTAGTAGCTGTGGATCCAGTTATTAGCACTATTGCTGTCCACTGAAAGCATGGTGCCCTTGGCATTCCAGATAGATGCTTTCCTCCATGAGTGCTATCCTCTTCCCAGAACTTGAACCTTCTTACAAGGTCTCTATGCTGTACTTGAGCATATTTTCTACTCTCAGCTTTGACATCCAAGGAATTCTAGGAAATTCTGATGAACAGGTAACACCACTGTCTTTCCTATCCAGTTTTAGCTAATCTATGTGTTTTCAGGTACCACAGAATGATCAGATTCAAGGACTGAAAACATTTTCTGCATACCTGAAGTACAGCCTGTTGCTTGCGGAGAGCTTGTTCTAGGGTTGACAGATTCTGGTTCAGAGAAAGATGATCAGACTGTATAGCTGCTGCTGCTGAAGCCTCCACCTGGCTTTTTAGCTCCTCTCCCAGCTCTTGAAGAACAACCAGTGACTCCTGTGCTGCCTTCAAATCCGTAAGCACATCCTGAGATTGAATAAAGATATGAATAGTTAACATGACATTCTGCTAATGTCATCCTCCCCCCAATTTAATGGAGGAATTAAATGTCCAAACTCCACCACTATACAAAAAACTAGGATTTACTACTGTATTTCAATGCCAAAGTGTCCACTCACACCCTGTATGAAAAGGAAGTATTATACAGAATAAAAAAATATGTAAAAGTACCTGTATACAGAGGAATAGAAAGAAGTGACTGCTCAGTTACCTTTGAGGAAGCCTGAGTTACTGATGAGGCAATACTTGTTTAAACAAACCTTTTGAATCTACTGACATACTGGTCCTTAGTAGTGGCAGCCCTCCCTGTGGGCTGATTCCTGTCCTAGTAGACTTCCTGGTTTTTTCTGCTATGAATTACCAAGAGGAATGAAAAAATAACTTCTGTAAATGGCCTAACATAATGGCTAAAGAATGGCACATCAGGAAATTGAGAAGTTATTCAATTAAAACTGAATACTTTGAATAGCCAGTCCAGATGACTATGGCAGCAAATGCTCAAAAAGCTTATTAATGTGTTCATTTTTCTCCTTGCAATTGTTTTGCTTACGCTGGGACAATTAACATTTTAATTTTTTTGTTGCTGATGCTGAACAGTAACTTAAACTCAAAAGAACCAAAATGAAATCACAGGTAGGAGATAAACTATCCTGCTGCCTTGAGATACAGTCTTGAAAAAGAAAGAATCTCAAGGTTTTAGAGTGAATAGTGTCTTTCCACAAGGAAGGATAAAGACATCGCTGAACATACAGCCTGTTTTCATTCAGAAAGAGCCTTGACTGGTGGGAATACAGTCAAAGGATCTTGTGTTTCTGCTATAAGGAACTCAATAGGTTTGGTAGAGGTATTTTCCCAAGCAAGAATCGCTTTGATAAGCAGAGACTTAAGACTGAATCAAATGATACAATTTGAATTAACCTTCTCCAGAGATATGACTTCAGATACAAGCTTCTGAAACAACACTGCAACAAGTAATGGAGGGATCACATGAAAAGTATGAGAAACTCATGAGATTTGGGTAACAGATGTAAAATTGTCTCTCCTGTGCCTGAGATGCATCAGTGAAAAGAAACGTGTTTATATGCAAGTTTCCAATACACCAAGAGTTTAGTAATGGAGAGCCTCTTGTGATTTTTAGCCCACAGAGCTTTTAAAAACTGCGAAGCTCAACTGAACATACATTGCAGTCCTGAATCCAGGCAGTAACCTCATCATCAGCAATGTCTTTGCTGTTTGCAGTCTTCAGGAGTTCATTGGTCTGGTCTTCCCGCTGATGGACTATGGAGGAGCACTGCTGGTAACAGTCCTTGTACCTCTGCCATAGCTGAAGGAGGCCCTTACTGGCACACAGCCGCTCTGCAATCTCCTGCAGAAGGTTGTTCCACCTGGTGAAGAGATTGAATGAATGACTGAACCTGAAGAGTCCACAAGAACTATCGCAGTCCCTCTTCCTCTCTACTGTTCACCATGATCTTTTGGCTTTTAAGAAATTTAGTAATAATCAAGATCCAGACATTTGGGGAAGAGGGAGGGGAGGAGGGGAAAGGAATCTAAGAAATATGTTGACAGGCTGTTCTGACCTGCCAGAGCAGGTCTGATCTGTGCAACATCTTGGATGCCGTATATCAATGCTTGAGGTCAGATGGAGCTGAAGTGCACTTTTCGAAGTGAACATCCAGTTATTTCCACTTAGCACACTTTGGTTCACCACACAGAGCATCCATGGCTGACCATGAATGGCCAGCACCAGATTCCTGCATGTGCCCAACAGGCCCAGAACAGGTATAAAGAAGAAACCATTTCTTCTGCTACGATATCCTCCCAAACCCTGACAGAGTATTTAAAGTCATAAAGCTCTGTGTAACTCTCTTTTGAAATACTCCCAGACTTACTAAAACTCTTTATATTTTTTTATGCAATTAAATAACTAAACCCCTCCTGAATTCTTGGCTCTAATGGCAACCAGAAACATGTGCTTTCTCAAATACACTGTGCAATTTCCTTTCTAAATGAAATCACATTATTTTTCAATTATTATTATATGATAAAAACGATGAAGTGAAAATTCTGTCAGTCATCTTTGAAACTCTTAAATCCTACAGTATCCTTTTTGAAATGAGGCAAATATTCCCCCCTTCCAGTTCCAGATTCTAGTGCAGGCAGAACTACAAATTAAAAAAATTTGTCATGATTGTGTTTTCCAAAAAAAAATAATCACTTTCCACCAAAGTAATTTTTGCTTTTGGATTCTGTCTTTCCATAGATTCTCTGAGTAAACCCTTACAGTGGTTCTGCCCTGGATTCCAAGTTGAGGAAGCTGTTTGCCAAGCTACTGATGAAGGCTTAGATCTTCTTGACTATAAGGCCCTTGCTACAACTTGAAATAGCAACCCAAAAACTGGGGAACCTGGTACACACATAGCAAATGAAATTTTCAGACAGGATTCTTGAATTTTAAGTGCAGTATTATTTTCCAGCATGGTATTTATGAATCTCAGTTGGCAGCCATTCACGGAGCAAAACTACTGACAGTACTATCCAAATGCTTTGCTGGAGAAAAAAAAGTTAATTTATTATTTGAAGTAAATGAGGTGGTTCTTGGCAAAAGGAATAACCCCACAAGCCTTGTCCTCACAAGCTCCCAAACCAGAAAACAAAACAAAACAACAAAACCCCCCAAAGTAGAAATTATACAAAAATGGGTCAATGGATAAATGCAAATTTACCATGGAAAGTAAAATTCAACACAGACATTTTCTACCTCATATTCACTTCTTTCAAAGTGTTGGTAAGTGTTTCAGTCACTGGTGGTTGACATTCTTTCAACAATTGGTTGGTCACAGAACCAAATTTCTGTAAGCTACTTTCTTGCTTTTCCAATTCATCTTGTAGGCTCTAAAACAGATAGAACAGTAAAAAAAAAATAATAAAAAATATGTATGAGGTATTATAATTGCACAATGTAGAAATATTTCAAGATATTATGTATCAATTATATCCTATAGATTACGAATGAAAAACTTCATTTTATGATTGCTTCATCTAAATAGAGGGTTGTTCAATATAAATACTATTGTTAGATTCATTTGATTCAATATCAAGATATAGTAGCAAAGAGTAAATTTCAACCTAATATTTTCACAAAATAATAAGATAGTAAAAGAAATTATTCTAAACTCTTCTTGGGTTGGAAGGGACCGTAAAGATAATCTAGTTCCAACCCCCTGCCACAGGCAGGGACACCTCCTACTAGGACCAGGTTGCTCAAAGCTCCATCCACCCTGTCCTTGAACACTTCCAGGGATGGGGCATCTTGCACAGGAGTAAGTGTATGGAACTGACTCAGAAATAAAAATGTCACTGATGTAAGAAAATAAATAAAATTTTCCTGGTTAGAATAAGATGAAAAAAGTAGCAGCATAAAAAAGCTTTATTCTTAAAATAAGGTTTTTTAATCTCACGTATTTTTATGCGTATTAGTACAGTTAGAACAGCCTAGCAAATCTCAACCCGACTAAGCAGTATAGTCAAAATCTTAATAAGCAAAACAAAAATAAATTTTCTCTACCTATTGTTTTACTGACTTCTCCTCTGATGCATAAGAAGTGACAACCTAGAAGAGTGGCTGTAAAGGGCATTAATGGATGTTCTTTAAACCTTGGTTTGAAAAGTGTCACTCGTACTTAGGGAATTTGGCTTTATATATGTCTGTATTTTAAGTCACACAAAATATGTGAATGATGATGTAAACTTAAATTTGCCAGCAAACACTAACAACACAACTTGCAGTTACTTTCAGCATCTGGAAATGTTTGAATAATTATTTTTGATTCCAAAGACAAAAACTTTCTTTGAAATAAAAAGCTATTATATCTAATAGAACAATGCTTTTAATATTTTTAATTATTTATTTTTCTTACAGCGGAAAATCACTTGAACATATGAATAGCTCAGCTTTTAGAACATTATTTTCTCTGATCTTCAATCTACTGCTACGACATGGGTGCAGGGTGTTAAAATGTGATCTCAACATGCACCCATAGCTCAGAAGCCTGATGAAGCAAAGTGAAAAACTTTTAATGGTGCTTAGCATGATTTAAAAACTTTTAATGATTTGACAGTATGGCTCAAAATATAAAGAACAGCATCAAAAATCTAAAAAGAAAACAACCATCACCATTTCATTTTTCTGCAAAATGAAAAATGCAATGGCTATTTGATAATGCGTTTTCTTAATGTCATGTGATTTTAAGGTGCCAGTATGTCTGTAAATAGTGGTACATTTCATTTGGTTAATTTCTTATGAACCAAGATGTACAGTTATCTGCAACCATGCAATAAAGACAAAATTAATCCTTGAATCCATCCTTAGTATGTTGAGAGCCATGGTATTCTTCTTACCTGAAGGTTATCGACTTGGACTTTCACAGCTTCCAAAGAACCGGTAAGAAGATAAAAACGGGACAAAGAATATCTAGCTTCTGTCAAGTAACTATTTAGTTCTTCATAAACCACTTTGTAAATGCTCCACTGATCAAGAACAGATTGCAACAATATCTTCATTTGGCTAACCTAGGAGGAGGCAGGAAGGGAAAAAAAAGTAAATTAAAAGCACTCAAGATATTTGGGGGTTGTTTGAATTATTTCCTTCCTTTTGATCTTGGGTACTACTTGGGATCTACATGCCCAATCTTAGATCTGTTGGAGAATGAAGATTTTGCATAACCATCAGCTGGTTAGGTACAGCATAAAGCTCTGCTTGATTTTATAAAGTTAGGATGGCAGGGACTGAGAATATATAAAGTTCATTCTACTTCAGTCCAAACCAGGATCAAGAAAGCATCTGTGCCCTGGAAAGGGTAGGTCTTTACAGATTATTTGATACCTTTCCACTAAATATCAGGAATCATCTAAAAAGCTTTAATTACTAGAATTAAAAGCTTCCTTGGAATAGGAAATATTATACCATCGTATGTAAAGTGCACACAATCTTGGGGATGGATGGAAACAGGAACACAATTCAGAATCTCTCCCCCTATAATACAGAAGCAGTCTACTATCTGCAAACTGCTATTTCTCCCTCTCCTTCATTCCCTGTTCCTGGTACTGTAATTTGGCCCTTAATGATTCTTTTACCATGTGTTCCAAACTGGCCCAGGAACGGTTAATTTCTTGCAGTGTTTTCATAACAGCAGAAGAGACTTCTTTGTTCTTGTTCTGTATCAAAGAAAGACCACTCTGTTCTACATTTTCAACTTCTTTTTCCTTTGTTCTTATTAATTCTTCTAATTCCTGAAAAGAAAAAGAAGATACCTGAATATTTTGGTTTGTTTAGTTGACTAGATAATGCCTTGAGTAGAACAGATGCTTATAAGCTTCTTATCTTTAAAAAATAGAAAAGTCATGCTTGCATACTTTGGCTTTTTATTCTCAAGAGTAACTCATCAGCAATTTAATATTTTATGTTCTCTTTAAAGCATAGTTGTTTGCCTTTAATTTAAATAGAAGGATGTCCTCTACGTTAAACTTTTGTGTAATTGTCTGCTCTCATGTAGGAGTCCAAAACTCATTAAAAATAGGACAGAGTTTGAATACATGGGAAAATTGTTGTGTGTCTTAGTTTGTACTAGGACAATGAGAGAGCTTTTCAATTAGTCCAAAGCTGGCTCAAGCTGTGGAAAAAAAATTAATTTTGCCACCCAAGGAAAAGGACAAAATGACTTCCTAGAGAAAGATGTCAATTTGCCATGCCTCCCCACAAGAAGTGGAGTGTTTATTCCTTTGCCAGGTCCCAGCAAAGCCCCTTGCCTGAGGGCAGCAAGTCTTCCCCTTTTCTAAATGACAAGTTCATTGGAGTCCAGCCAATGACAACAAACAATAGACTGCCAGAATTTTTCTTATTGCCTCCTCAAGTTTGCATGCTTTTGGGAAGCATTAACGAGCTCGATAGCATTTTGCTCCAGTCAGTGGTCCCACACACTAACTGAAGAAAATGGGAAGAAAATGAACGGTTGGTGCAAAAACAAGTGAAGAAAACAGAGCTGAGTAGCTAAGCACTGAGGCTATGACAACTTGTTAGTGGCTCGTTTTGTTGCTTCAGGCAAGTGGTGACAGTGTTGTTGACTTAAGATGACCCTAGATTGGTCATGGAAAGGCTGATTAAAAGTTTGCCAATTTTATCACATTTTATCAACAAGTGCAGAAGCTCTGCATAGCTTCAAATAACTTACTTCAAATGTTACATTTGCTAATCACAAAGCCTGTGATCTTCCTCATGCCTCAACAGTATGAGAATGAAATTATAAAATGAAGGAGAGAGGACAAGATGACTCAGTGAACAACTGAGTTATATAGCCCATATCATGATCCCATAAGCTTATTGCTGCCTATATAAATTCACAGCACGGTGCAGGGAGATCTAAGAAAGTCCTGCTATGCCCTGACTCATGTCGAAGCTGTGTAGTGTCAGGTAGTGCAAACCCTGAGTCTGAGCAGTGGTGGGGGAAGTATTGCCTTTACATTAATTAGGTTACCCTGTAATCTCAGTTATATTTTAATTTCCTGTGAGCCTCTCCTTACTGTTAGAGATGGATCATTATGGAAAGAAAACATCACAACAAAACTGGGCAAACTGAAAACCCATGCCTTTCCTTAAATTACTCTCCCTACGAATCCAAAAAACTACAACAACAAGTTGTTGCCATAACAGACTTTACATTTTAGATAGTGGTGGGAGTATTTGGAGCAAAATTCTGTCCTGTCTCACACACACTTGCTACTGATAGAAGTTATCCCTGCACACATACAACACACCTTTTTCTATATACATATAAGCCACAGAATTTTTGTTGTACTGTTTATTATTAGCACTTTTTTCTGTATTATTTCACATTTCTTCAAACTTCCAGCCGTGGCCTTGTTCCAGACTACAGTCTTGGAGTAACACACCTTTTGTTTACCAGCTGACAAAAAACCAAACACTTTTAAGTTGTGCACAGTAAATTTGCTTTCCAAAAAGGCATTTGAGTTCGTACAAGGTTGCTCCAAAATTAAGAATGTAAACTACGCAAAAGTTTTAAAAATTCAGAATGTAAACCAGGCAAAAGTTTCAAGCACCAAGAATAGCAAGTATTTCTGGTTCTCTGTGAAAAGTGGTTTCTTATTCATCATTTGAATTAAAGACACACTGCTGTTTCTGATCTGTGGAGGGAAAAAATGGTTGCTTTCACTTATTAATAAGACACTAGACAGCAACTAACATTGGTTAATAAATAAACTGCAGCTTTTGTACCAGCTGAACCAGATACTGGGAGTGTCTGATACAGTTATTTCTTAGACAATTTGTTTCTCTGCTGATCAAAGTCTTGCCATTTATAACTGGCTCCCCAAGTGTATTTGCTCACTTCCCTGACCAAAAGGACTGTAAAGGTGATAAATCAGATTCAGCTTTGAACTCCAGCCAAGCTCAGCCTGCCCATTATGTCAAGCTATGCTAAATTACCCTTGCTGCAGTTGTATGGGTTTATTATGCTGAAACCCTAAGGACACCTTTTTTGAAACTAAGCACTGAAACCAGTTTGAGAAGTTAGGACAAGAATTTCAGAAAAAAAAATTTACTTGTAACATCTCTGGCCTAACCAAGTGTTTGCCCTTCTAGAAACAAAGATGGGTTTAATACACGGGTGAGTACAGATGAAATTCTCTTATGCATTTCGTTTGAATAGATTTCCAGCTGTTCTGTTTGTGAAGACTTAAAAGCTAGACCATATTTGTCCCATTCATCAAATGATGCAGGAAAGACAGTCATACCAAGATAAACGCAATTCCTTACTCCCTTTTAAGGGTATAAGAACACCAAGATTTTGTGCATACAGTTGTCCTCACAGCACTATTTCCTTCTCTGGATAGTTGAATATTAAGAAAAAATAAAAAATAAAAAAAAATCCTAACACATGTTAATAAAAGCATAAAACCTCCTTGTATTCTAGTATTTGTCTTTTAATAGTCAAGATGGAATATATCAGGTGGAAAAAGAATAGGTAAAAAGGCAGGGCAGAATAATAAGGCAGAAAAACAAACTTTCTGAATAGTCAAGCATGTTCATGACATCAAATTCCTAAACTGGATAAAAAGGAATGGGAACAATTCCTCTGATGGTCTTCTAGTTCAGTACATCTGGCATGCTTGGAAATGCCCATGCTTCAGTACATAATACAAAAAGAATAACTTTGGTTGCTTTTAAAAAGCTTTGGGGCATTATTCTTCCTCCTTTCTTATTGTTTGTACTGTAGGAATGAAATCTCTCCCTCACAGAAGTAAAGAGGAATTTTGTCACTGAATTCACTAATATGAAGATTTCACACGGCTTTAACAAGTGTTACTAACTGCTGGAAAGAAAATAGTGTTATTTATAAGGGGACGTTACCTGACAGTCTTTCAAAGCATTCTGTACTGAAGCCTGGTCTCCAATTTTCTGTTGCTGTTTCAGCTTCTGCTCTTGGGTTTCAAACCAAGTTTTTAGGCACTGCACATTATTTTCATATCCTGTCCAGGACTCCTGCAGACTTTCCAACAGCTGGATCTGCAAAGAAATATGAGTACATACTTTGTCATACAATTACCTTTATTTTTGGGTCCATTAAATAAATTGGTGAAGAGCAATGCTAACCACTGCCTCCTTGAATTCAATGCTTTCAGAATTTAACAGTATATGTTTCAAATTCAAATATATCTCTATTTGTAAAAGAGTTCATAATAATAAAATAATAAACCCCCTACTTTATCCAAAAATAATTATGTAGAGATAACATACTAAAATATTATGATACACTGAAAGAAGCTAACAACTTAACAGAACATTTTTATGAAGTAGAATTCTTTTCAGAGATCAAGGATGTCAGAATTTCCCAAATAAAACTAAGCATGCAAACTACAGTTTATATTCCTTGCTTATAACTATTGTGAAGCAGATGAGGATTTGTATTACTTCCTTTGTCAACTGACTGATTTAAATTTATTAAGCTTCTTGTGACTATCCTAGGTGTTATTCAGTGGCAAATGAAAAACACTTCAGTTCTCAAAAAAAACCCCCCAAACAAACTAAATAAAACACAAAACAAAAAGAAAAAAAAAGGGGGGGGGGGGAGGAGAATCCCCCAAAAACCCACAAAACAAAGAAATAACAAAGCAGAATTTGAAAGTGGCAGCATTGCCATAAAAGCATTCACATCACTCTATATAATGAACCATCTTAATTAGCCGTAATCTGAATTAGAACTGGCTGAGGATGTAATGGTTCAACTGCCTTGGCTACACTGATGATGAGATAGCTGGGAGTCAAGTAAGGAAAGCAAGTAGCACACTAAAGATCCTCAGAATAACAGACTTTGGTTTTTTTCAGGTAAGAATGATCCCATGGAAAGCTGTACTGAAGGATAAGAGTCCAGAAAGCTGGTTAATCTTCAAGGACAACTTCCTCAAGTCACAAAAATGAGAAATCCACAGAAAGTAGATTATGAAGAACTGGCCTGAAAGCATGTCCTGGCCATGCAGGACTGATGGTACGAAAGTAGTCTTGGCTGGAACTAACTAGTCAGTGACAGAAGCTCTTCTTGTTACTCTTCACAAGTACATCAACAACTAATGGGAAACGACAGAACAGTCAGAGGTACACACAGTGCCTTCACTGCTCTGATCCTACTGACCTACGATTCCCATGTCTTCATACCAATTAACAAATTTTGGCATACAGAGGTACTAGTCATGATAGAAGAGGAAAGAATTAGGAGCTGCTTAACTAAACTGGTCCACAGAACCAGACAGGATGTATCTGAGGGTGTCAATATCATTTCAAGGCTGCTGTCTACCATGTTTAAAAGGTCGTGATGGTTGGAAAAAGTTGCTGGTGACTGGAAAAAGGCTATACCCCAAATCCTCCCAGAATCTATTTCCACATGTATAAAGAACAAGGATGAGGAAAAAGCATGGTCCTACCAGGGGCAAATTGTGCCTGACCTAACTGATTGCGTCTGCTGTGATGTTATGACTGACCCTGTGGACAAGTGAATAGTAGATGCTGTTTACCTTGGCGTTTGCAAGATTTCTTACATGGTATCCCACAGAGCAGGTAGTTTGTTTGGGTTTGGGGTTTTTTTTCTTTACCTTTTCTGTTATCAGGCCTTGCAGGATCTGCCAACGTCTGTTCATTGCTCCAAGCTGTTCTGCAAAATCAGTTTTGTCACTCCGTTTACTTTCAACATCCTGGCTGCTAATCTGTAGCACTGATTGGTTCACAAAGTCTACCGTCAATTGTTTGCAATTTAAATCTATCTTGAAACCCTAGCAGGAAAGAAGAGAATAAAAAACCCAAAACATAAGTACTGTAATTTCTCACCTTCCTGCAAAACAGAGGAAAAATGTTCACAAATTAAAACTTTACCATAATTAACCAGCAATTAAAAACATTGTCACTTTCCTCTAAATATTGAGAAATAAAGAAGCAACACCCTGCCTTTGGAATAATGAATCTGCCCCACCCAAATAATTAAAAAAAATAATCTGCAAACATGTTGACATTGGTCTCAAGGATCAGATTTAAAAAAAAAAAAAACCAGCAAAACCAACTTGTTTTTGTTTTGGTTTGTTGTTTTTTTTTACTTTGTTTAGTCTCAAAAATTTTAATACAAAACCAGCTAAGATGGAAAATATTCTTACAAACAAAGAAGAATAATAGCCAAGAAGTAATTTTTCAGAAGACTCATGAAACAAAGCTGATATTGAAAAGAAAGTCACAGTTACGCACATCTATTACAAGAGTACTACTGATCTGGTTAAAGAAGTGAAATTCTGTTATAAATTTACTCTTCAATAGTTAAGTCAAAATATAGCATCATTCATTTTTGCTTCAGATACTGATCAAAATTATCTTGATGTGTAAACTACTGGACACATTCCATTTAAGAATAGGATACACTTTGAGGAGAAGGTGGTATTATGCAGAGAATTCATAAAACAATTTGCAAAGTGCTTTGTGGGCTTGGGTGAAAGACACATCTAATAAGGTTAAATCATGTGCATATTGCCTTGGATTTACCTGGAAATTTAGGTAAGCATGTTAAAATTATATTCCTGTCATAACAATTCCTGCCTGGCTTCTTTTCCACAGTATCAAATATTAACCAATTCTACCTTCTATACACTTCTAGTGACTCCAATGTAACAGTTTGTTTTTTTCTTTTTTTTCCTTAAATCACACTTTAAATATATATATATATATATTT
>NW_009910851.1:94010-134956 GCF_000696875.1 Nestor notabilis
AAATCCAGCTCATAACTTCAGTGATAGCATGACGAGAAGGAATTTTGTCCATTTGGAGCTGTAGAGATAACAGACTTAAAATACGTGTTGTGAAGAAAATGGATAAGAATCCCTTACTTTGCATTACCGTAGTACATTTCCTTTACCTGCTCTTATTTCATATTGTTCTACATCCCCAAGATACCACTGGTGTTTATAAAAAGAAAAGTGGAAATAAAAAAGGTTTTAATGGGACATATATTGTATAACTGCAAGCATCTTAATAAGAAATTGTTATATTAAAGGCTTTTTATTTCTATTTTTCATTGTACAAAGAAACTGGAAAAACTCAAAGATTCCATTTCTGAATTCCTAAAGGTTCTGCATTCTTATTGCATAATTCTGTATTGGGCTTATGTAAAAGATAAAGTTTAAGCTACACTTTTCCAGTCCAAGTAAATAGCTAATGGATAGGTCCACGGAAAGTAATTTTATACTACTATTCTTGTGTGGTGATTTCCAAATAGGCTGATATTAAATGGTACCTGCTTTTTCTTAAAAGACTCACTTTCAACATTTGATACAGTAGTGCTGGCTAACAGTTGCTCAGAAATGACATTTTTAGACAGACATATATTTCGCATTACAAGATAGTTCAGAGAACTACTGAATGACATTATTTTCTTTAATATAATAGACTCAGTTAACATTTGTTACCCTTTCTCTCTCCTCCTGAATCACAATTCAATTACTAACTCTGAGACCATTCCAAATTATAAACTGAAGCAATGGCTTACACTGATATCCTCCTAGCAACTAAAGAGTAAACCAACTTTTAGACCAGTGCAATTCTTTAACTTCAGTATTACAGCATTAAAAAAACCCAAAACTACACATCGAAAACCCTCCTGTTCCTACATACACTAAAGAAACCTTACACAATGTTTTTGTCTTGCACTTTCTTGAACAGTCCAAACCTGACAGGGTACAGGGATGACCTTTTTCCAAAAAAACATACCAACATGTTGAAAAAACCCTCATCTGTTCTTTGGTTAAATTCAACAAATGTAACTGTGAAAGTCTGAAATTAACACCAATTGATGTTAGACTGCATGGGTAGGCAGGATTTGGACGTAAGTGTAAGCTTTCCCGTATTAAAACAGGAATAACGTTGTTCCTATCTTGCCTTACATGGACAAACTGAGGAAGGGAGCAATCATCTCTCAAAGGCAGTTCCAATTGTACAGTCTGAATTTTCTGGAATATCAAAGGCTATCACGAGCATTCCTTACCTGGTGCAATTTTTCTTGTACTGCTGGTATTTGTGTGAGCAGCTCTGTCCACTGACTGTCGATGTGGGACAATCCTGCACGCAATCCTGCTGTATCCACCTTCTTCAGCCTGAGGAGCTGGTTTCCAGTACTCAGGACAGAAGATTTCTGTGACGATTTAGCCTCCACTTCTTTTGAAAACTCCTATAAGCAGAATAATTTTTGTGGAAATACTCAACTTCTTGTTGTACTTAAAGCTTTACCTCAGAAAGGATATTCTTATCCTCCCTTCCCTTAAAAAAAAAGTACTTTCTATTAGTGTTACTCACTACTTCATTGATGAGAAGTATAACCATATGACTGCTCAACTGTTTATTTGTAATTGGAGAGAAAAAAAGTATCCTAGGTCCATGAATGAATTACCAAAAAGGAGTTCAGGTGATCTCGGACTGTTTCCAGTTCCTGAGGAACTGTCAAAGACTGCTGGCTCCAAAACTCAAGTCGTTCCTTTGCAGACTGTAACCAACGTGTCAATTCATTTGATTCACTCTGATATCTGTGAAGATGTTTAAAGAAAACTGTAACAGTCAACACCTCTTTTGCCTCCAAATAAACAGAATATAGTATATCCCAGAATTGATGTCAAAATAAAAATATTTAATTTCCTTTATCAAAATTCAGAAAAACATGATTTAATTTTAAAGACAGGCGTAGTATCAGGAAGCTCGTATTTCAGCCATTATACCCACAATTCCTAACACTGCTTGTGTACTGGCTCTTAGGAAAGCCTAAGTTTAATGAAAGTCTAGTAACTAGGTTACGAATATGTTTGGGCAAGCTGTAACAGCACCCTACGTAAATAAACAGAGTTTGCTTTCCAGTGGCAATGCCCCTACCCGAACATGCTGAGGCTACTCATGCTACCTAGCTAAGCACACACCCTTTCTCATCAAATTGTATGCATGTGGGGGGCTTCTAAATCAGTCATCTAAACACGAAATCTTCTGACTTCCTCCCACCAGCTGTTCTCTCATATGTGTTCTATAGCAAATGAGAGAGTGTGATAGCAATTCTATAGAACAAAAGTAGGATATTGTAGAGAAGTCAAACTATCACATACATCTCAAAGTACTTTTAAATTTGAATCTAACAGTTCTGGGTTCAAGATTACTCAGACCTGAACAGCAAAGGTGGAGAAGTTTATACTCTCCATTACATCAGCATTACCTTGTCCAGTGCTTCAGTATTGTCTCCAGCCTCTGAAGCTCCTTGCTAACCTTACTGGTGTTACTTAACCAGTGTTCTCCTAGTTGGTTCAGTTGGCTTTCGAGATCTGAGCAGCTCACAGAAAAAAGGAGCCTTTTTCCATCATCTAGCACTTGGTATAATTTAGGTTGGTATTCAGTCAGGTTAGATCTCAGATGCTGTAATGACAGAGGAGATGGTTAGATAGCTCTGCAGGTCTCTGTTACCGCACTTTCTCAACATTACTTGTCTTTCACTGCTTTTTGTAGTATATCTAATGTGACCAGGGCACATCACATTTTTTTTCAATCTTCTCCAGTTCTAGAACACCCTGAGAACCAACAGGCATGTAACCTGCTCAAAATGTGAACGTGTTGTCACACTCCCCTCCACTTCAATGCGTCTAGTGATACCTCCTTCTGATAAACTCCTCCTTGGTGTAGATAATTTACACCTGAAAATAACAATGTCAAAAGAATCTTTGTGAGGCAATACCATTTCTGAGAGAAATTGATTACAATGTCAGAACTTAGTCTACCATCTGCTGAAAACTACTGCAATGAAAGTTAAAAGTGTTCTGTATCAAGTTATAGACAGTGGCTATTCTTCAGCCCTTCCAATGCCTATATTCAGCTCTCTGGTCATCTAACTCTTCTTTCACTGATCTATCATCCTGCTGTCCATGGCTACAAAAGAGAAGGTCACCCATCCTTCTAAATCACTGAACACAGAAGCCAATTGTTATGGCACAAGAAAGCAAAAAAGGTACTGAAAAAGGAAAGCCTGTTAATAGTCTTAGCCTGAATCCAACCTGGAGCAGAGACAGATCTCATGTAAATGGTGACTTGTAGGTGGGCAAATATATACCTGACAAATTCCACTATCACTACACAAACAGTATGGATTTTAAAAACATCTGTATATTTCACTAAAAGGTACATGCATTCCCATTTTTAAGTTCTGACAAAAATCTGAAGATATAGTGTACAAAATTAGTGGTTTCATGGTGGAGTCATAAGCTTTCTATCACTCTTCTTATTTCGACTTTCATGTAAATAGAGCTCTAATAACTGAACAGAATGTTACATATGTGTGTGCCTGTGTGTGTACTTCCATATAACATACATACACACAAATAAATGTATAACTCCTAAAAAGCAGCATAAAAAAATCAAAGACAGTAACGAATTTATTATGATGGATTTTCAACCTGAATGTGGCCACAGAGAGAGATAAAAAAACCCTAACAAACAAACAAAAAAGCCCAAAGTATTAAAACTCATGCCATAGCAGAGTCCAAGAATCTGGATTTGAATAACCTAATTTATGTTACTGGCAAGAGAGGAAAACTAATTTAAGATCAGGAAACACAGAAAATGCTTAGCATTAAAGAAAACCAAAATAACCCCCCCACACAATAGATTTCTTAAGTTCTCTTCTCATACCACTGCAAAAGCAGAAAGCCATCTGGTAAAAGAACAATATATGTAAATTCAGAGTAGATAAGAAGTCAATTTGCAAGAAAAATTGGCAGACATTTTTCTGTAAAACAAAACAAGGAGAAAAAAAAAAGAAACCAACCCAACAACCAAAGTGTCTGGTGGAGAACAAGACAAAGACAAAACACTAGACCAAAATTCTCATTTTGACAACAGACTGAAAAAACAGGATGTGGTAGAAACCCTATGTTTAAACTACTAGTTTTTGTTTCATTGGAGGAGGAAGGCAACTCAGGGAACCACACATTGTTCAGCCTCACCTTGATCTCTGGAAAGATCACGGAGCTTATGCTCTTGGAATCCATTTTCAAGAACAAAAAGGACCAAAAGATGATCAGAAATATTCAACTTGGATTCACTAACTTGACAGCCTTTTATGACAAAATTACTGTCTTTGTGGATGAGACTGAGTTCACTATGCCCTTTCACACTGTCTCCCACAGGACCCTCCTCTAGAATTGGAGAGGATGTGGGCTGGATAAATGTACTGTTACATGGTTTGAAAACTAGCTGTGTTATCAGTATCAAACACTAGAGAGCCAAAGCTTGATGTCTGGCTGGCAGACTGTAATGGGTAGAGTACCCCAGAGATTATTGATATTTGAGTTCAAGCATCTTCAGAATCTTCCTTAATGGCATGGATGGTGACAGAGAGTGGTCCTTTAGTAAATTTGTTGGGGACAGTACATAGGAGAGTGAGACAAAAAACAGCACACTTAAGTCCAGAGACACTTTGATAAATTTGAGGCTGGAGGCAGCAGAAACCTTAGAAGGCTCAACCAGAAATGCAAACTCTCTGCTTTGGGCAGACTAACCCTGTTTCTCACTAAAAGTTAGGAAGGAAATGGCTAGTATATTTAACCTGGCATTTTCCATTACCAAAACACGAATAAGGCCAGCCACAGCACTGGCCTACATTAGGACTATAACCACCTATATAAGTCATTTTATTATCTTCATGGTGCTGATGAGGCCACATCTAGTGCATCTGATTCTGCTCTGCCTCCACCTCCCACCAGTTCAAGAATAAGGAAGTAGTCGGAGTCTCATGCAGAGTTATTAAGATGTTTAGAGACCTAGGCACATGTCCTTTAAAAAGAGGCTAAGGGAGGTGTGCTTATTTTAGACTGACAAAGAGGAGCTAAGGGCCAGTCTCGCAAAGGCCTACAACTATTTGGAGTACAATTAAAAAGATGCTAGAAGTAAATGCTCCTCCATAGTGCCACACAATATAAAAAGGACAATGATGACAAGCTGAAAGTTGAAGGTTTACATTGGGCATTAAAGAAAACCTTTTCAGTAGAAGTGGTGCAGCACTGCAGTCGGTCCCAAGCTCAGCTTTGGGATCTCCATATTTTGAAGTTTCCAAAACCATTGCCAATCCAGGACATGGCAACTGTCCTTCAAGTTTGAGGCTTGACTAGATGACCTTCAAAGGTCCCTTTCATCCAATTTTTCCGTAAAGAATGCCTAAAATGTACCAACCTGAAAAAGTGTAATCCGCTCTCTAAGCCTGTCCTCCGTCTCTTCCACCAAACCAACAGTGGGGATGCTACCTTCCACAGACTCCAATTGCCTGGTGAGTTCCTGGTAATCTTCATCCAGATGCGTCCAAGTCTGCAAGCACAAATTATCCATGTATATAGTGAATACAGAATCTAGATATCTAGAATTTTCATTACTTGCTTTATCGATCTGAAATCCTATAGCTGCATGGTTATGAACGTACAGAAATAACAGTAAAAATTTCCAGTGAATCTATAAAAAGACACCACCTCTGTGCCAAGTTCAACTTTTGGTTAGAACACATGGACAAAGTTTTCATGTTTTCCTTGTCAGCTAAAGCTAAGCAGCTGTTTTAAATGTAGAGGAACATAACTTGTGTCACCTGAATGTCACAGGAGTTAAATAGCAAATATTACATGTAGTCTATCATTGCCCTGTGTGTATCACAAAAGGGATTGATGTCCACCAATTCTGTCCAAGCACAGGAAATCAGTGTTACAGATTATATCCTGGTGGTTGATCATAATGGCAGTACAGAAATGATCAAAGAAATTCTCACCTCTAGAATGTATTCCAGCTCCACACCTCGTTTATGAGACATCTTTAATATAGCTGAAGCTTGTGTCATTAGCTCTGAATGTGACTGAGTTTCTTTCAAGAGGGCAAAGCTACACATCTTTCTAAAGAGTGTTTCCATCAGGATCATGTGAGACTCCAACCCCTGAAAATATTCCTGAGAAATTTGGGTGTGAGGGAGTGGGTAAAGGGAAAAAAGAGAAAGTGCAATTATTATTCAAGTAATTACCAGAAACCCAGCATTATGAGAAAATAGTTGTACAATTAAGAATTTGTAGACATAGATTTAGATCAACTTATCACTCCACCAACATCTCACAAAATCCAACACACAATTTAAAAAGGACAATGGCCTTTTTAAAGAAAGAGACAGGTCAGTCATCCTTTCCATGCAAATGCCATCCTAACTCTCATTCCCTAAACAGAAATAGCTCAAATGAGATATGTAGCAGCAACAAGATCTGCTTAACAGAAAAAAAAAAAAAAACCATGGAAAAGACTTGTTATATTTTGTTGGTGCTATTAGAAAACGTAAATTTTTGTTGGAAAAAAATGAGTGGTGGATGAAATAGCTGTGTAGCATTACAGGACAAGAATAGGAACTTCTTATTAGAATAAGGAAGAATATGCAGCCTACCTGGGTTCACCTTCAACAGATCATTTGAAAGTCATTCAGTCAGAACAGCTCATTGATTCCAATTTAAAATACAGAAAGTTTAACATATTCTGATTTAATACTGGCTCACCATTCTGAAAGACTCCTGAATCTTTAGGAACAGAAGGTTAGCAGTTTGCTTTGTACAAACTTACAGTAGTGATTAATCTTGAAATATGTCACTGTTTCTTACCTTATGTTTGTCAAGTAGCGATCGAACCTCTTCCTTAGAAGCAACAATCATTTTCTGGTCACCAGCCATCTTTTCTTGGCCTGTTTCTACCAGGTCAGCGAGGTCCTGCAAAGCCCGTTCATACTGCCTCTTAAGAGCAAGATTCTGATTCAGATCACTCCGTCTGGATCCAATGATCATCATCAGCTCATCATACTTATCCTTGGGGGTAAAAAGCAGCAATGATGATTCTTATTTCACACCTTACGTGTCTTCCTACTACTTAAGTGTACTCAAAACCAAGTCTGACTGAAAGTAGGCAAAAATATGACAGGTTCTAATAAAAGCAGAACATTTCCAGCTTCAGGTCACACTTAGCTATATATCCCCTTTCATCCTCCCTCTTTTTTTTTTTCAGTGACGGATCTGAGAGACAACTAAAACCCAGGTCATGAGACACTGTTGAGAACAAGAGTCAACCTTTAGCAGACATTTATGTTAACATGCTAATCTACCTATCTGAACAACGAGTCAACAAGAGCTGAAAGAAAACATGTTTTTGTGCTTTTATGTGATTAATATCGCTAATAATAGAGATGTTTGAAAATATGAAAAAGTAAAAGTAGAAAAACTAGGTGAATCTTTTATACATACTGAAACGATTTTAAATACACTTTCCTAAAATGCCTTACGAACAATAAAAAGGAGCATACTAATACCGCTAGACAGGTCTAGAATGGAAGTTATGAACCATACCTGAATCTTAGACAGCTCTTGCACAGAAGGTTGGTCAATTTGTAGCTTGTCTACACGCTTCTTTAATTCATTGATTCCAGCATCTAGTTCCTTCAAACCTTCTTCTGCCTGCAGTATGACCTGTATTTGAAAATTACATCATTTAGTTTGAAGGTTTAATGACAGTACTGTAGCTGCCATACAGTAATGTTCTTTTCTGTTTTCTGCCCAAAGTATTAATCATTCCTTTAATCTGCCAAAATGCTGAAGGATACTATAAAAAAAAGTATTAATTCAAAGCTGGGAGAATCCAGCTTGTTTCTTAAAGTTAAATACAATATGGCATTATTATTTTTTTAATAACAAGCTATTTAGTATCATGCACTATTTTACACCAAACCTTGCTGTGAAGCTCCATGCTTTTAATTATATAGCGCAGGCACAAAAGGAGGATTAGTTGTTCTAACACCTCCTTTTAAAGCATTCTTTCTATTAACAGTCATTCTTGTCACATCTGAACACCAAGAAAACAACCATCACAGCAGAAGACATGGAGGATAGTGAAGAACTGTGGATAGTTCCCTTTCAGGACTAAAATTACTGTCAATGAAAATTACTTGTATATCCCCTTTGCACTTGGAAAACTGCAGCTTAAGAACACAGACTGGTATTTGCAAACATAAGTAGGTGATAACTTTTTTCAATTGAAGCTATAAACTTTCCTGAGTCTTTCAGCCTAGGAGTCTGCTGACATAATGCATGCAGCTTTAACAAAGACAAAAGCACTGTAGATTCCTGTAGTTAAAGTCCTTTGTAAAAGCCCTTCTCTTGGATACTGCCTACCTAAACATGCTTAAACTATATATGCAAGTAGAAGTCCTGACTCATAGTAACGCGGAGTATGCACAATAGAGTCAGTAAACTTACACTTCATGCAGCTAAGTTACATGGCTGATTAATGGCCTTATTTCTACTTCCCCAATCACATCTTAAACAAAAAGTAATGCTTTTGAATTTTAATGTTTTATCAGCGAAGGTAGATGTTCAGAAACAAATCAATGCAGTTGCTTCTGTTACCACACTGTTTTCCTATTTGGTAGTTAAATTAACCACACAGGAGATAATCTTTTGAATCAAGGAAGATAGAGAAAAAAAACACAGAGTAACAGCTTTCTTATTCATACAGAAGACTTAAAATGCCTTCAAAATTTTATAATCATGTATATAAAGCCCAGTATTTCAGTTTAGCTGAAGAATAAACCCCTTCCTCTTAGTCACCTGCTGGCACCAGACATCAGCAGGTCTTGCATAATGAATAACATCTATAGAAAATAGCTGTAAGCATGCTTCTTAACTTCTTTCATTGGCAAAACAGAAACAAAGAATCAGGATATATTTTGTCATATTAGTAACTAATTATTCATCAGGCAATTCCTGATAAAGAAAAAGAAATTGCTTTAAATTAAAATGAATAATGATCAAGATATTACTATAAACCAGTGCAGAAAAAAGTGCCTTTGTTTTTTAATAAAGTATAACAGCCAAACAATTTAGTCAAACTAGACTTTTTTTGGTTCACTGTACTGCCCAGTGTATGCATAACTAAGTCAGGTAGGGAGATAAGAAAGACACTGTGTTAGTTTTTGTTCATTTATGGTTTTTTTGAATTTATAAATGTATAGTACACTCTTGGAAGTACTCACTTTCATATATTTTATGTGAACATATACATTCTCCCTCAAAGAAGCAACTGTTCTGTAGAACCCATTTAGACTTTGAACAGAAATTTTCCCTCTTCCCCTCTCCTGAAGTAACAGACATTTGGTAATACCTGCATTTGTTCTGTTTCTGGTCTCTCAGCTGCCTCTGCTAGTTTCTGTAAAACTAAATATTTGTTTTCAGCCACCGAGGTAAACAGGAGCTTCAGATCATTCTGCAGGAGATGACAACAACAAATTACAGCCAATCACAGCACAATGAAACTGAAAAATATTTTATGTTCAAAAAAGTTTAAAGTGTTACAATTTTACAGCAGCACTAATTCAAAATTGGAAGCATCAGAATCAGCCAGTGAAAAATATTTAATGTTGTTGAAAAGCCATAGCTAGATACATATGAGTTAAAAGCCAGAGAGACTCCTATTCAAAACAGAACACACTTCTGCTTTTGCCTTCCAATTAAATAATTAATCAGCAAAGATCATCAGCTTCATTTAACAAAGAATCTATATTTCTTGTGTAGTTTATTCGACCACATCCATTTGTAAACAAGTTAGGTTTTACTTTTTAAAGCAAGTTTTTTTCATTACAAACTTGAGCAAATATAAAAAAGAAATAAATGAGGCCTCAACACATTGCAAGGCTAACTACACATTATAACGTTTAAAGTACCTTATCAGACTAGACACACAAATATTATTTAACAATTTTGTCAAGTTATAATCTATTAATCTTTTCTTCATGCATTCCTCCCAACAGAAAACTATCAGCAACATTATATAAGGGGTGAATTAATGATACTTTTTTTTCCATGCAGTAATTTTTTTAAATACTAAATATCTCCGATACAACAATAATGCATGGGATTCTAATCAACTTGTCTTTCTTCAATAAAGTAAGGCCTTTCATTGAAAAATATGTTTATTTTCATTCAAACTAAGCCATAGTGGAGGCTGTATATGATAATAATAGGGAAGAAGGTAGAGATCAAGTAAGATCTGAAAGCATTTCTAAATGCTGTTTTATAAGATTCCTAAAAGTGCATATTTTTCCACTTCATTTTTTTTTCTGCTGCGCTCAGTACAGATGGCCTGAGATAAAAGCTCTTATAGAGTAACAGGATGGCTTAAAGATGGTCAGAAAGGTGGAAATCAGTATTACATTTTCTACTTTATCTCAGTTAATAAAACCAGTGTACTCTATCATTTATGAAATTATAAAATGTATAGAGTGGAACAGTCAAGTTGCTACTTTTCTCTCCTTTGAGAACAGTAGTCAAATACCTCCTTTTATGTAATGCCAGCAGAGTGAGAAAGCATGGGATGAATGATCACTTTACAATAACGGCACGACTTGCAGAAGGTTTTCAGCAGACAGTTTAAATTCTGGGTCATGATTTGGGTACCAAATTTTGCGGAGTTTAAGTAGTTTGACTTTTCAGTAGAAACCTGTGCCAAGCTTGTTCTTTTGATCTGGTACCAAAACTTCTTGCTTTGAGAATCACATTCTTTATATTCCCATTGACGTGTACCCCCTCTTAATTCCTTCAAATAGGCATCATACCTTGAAAGTCACTATCTGCTGCAGCCGTTCTTTCATCTGATGGCATCTCTGGTTTACTACTGACTCCAGTAATGTCAGTCTTCCCAGGAGACAATCCAAAGTATCTTGTATAACATCCCTATTATCACCATTCTCAGGAAATATCTGAGCAAATAAATTCTTGTTCTTATCTGTTTCTTCTGTAATGTCTTTGATTTCTTTGGCAAGAGACTGATTTTGTAGAAAACAAAGAAAGCAAAGAAAGTGACAATCAGACATTCCGGAAAGCAGGCAAACGTACTGCCATAACTGTTGTCAATTTTGCACTGACACAGTAACTTTTTTCTTATTACATTTTAAGATACACACACTAAGCAAAGTCATGCAGCTACAAGATCTCTGATAGTAGAAAGCCCCCAGACTGCTCTGAGGAAAAGAAGTATTGAAACAAAATGATGTAGAATCATAGAATTGTTTGGGTTGGAAGGGACCTTTAAAGTCCACCCCCTCCGTGATAAGCAGGGACATCTTCAACATGATAAATTTGCCCAGAGCCTGGTCCAGCCTGACCTTGAAAGTTTCCAGGGAGGGAACATTTACAGCCTCTTTGGACCATGTTTCCAGATTTCACCACTCTCATCCTAAACAGTTTCTTCCTTGTATCTTATCTGAGTGTATCCTTTTTCACTTTAAAAGCACCACGCTTTGTCCTATCACCTCTCCCCACTCTGCTTCCTTCTCCTCTCCTCCTATTTCATGTTGATGTATTTGTAACTATTTCTGTATCTCAGAACATTCTTCCCTCTTTTTCACTTCATTTCAATTCCAACAGTATGGTGTTTGTTAACAGTTAGCAAAGAAGTTAAACATCAGAAAGACTCCATGTTTAATTCTCTTCCAACCAGGCAAAGTTGGGGTGAGGTGCTGCTTTCTGCAACATTCTCTACACAGGCAATAAAGTTCTACCACTAGCAGAATACTGCAGTTACATAGAGATTATGACAGCAACAGTCACTTATCCAGGATTCTGATATTTTCTTTCTAAACACTATATAAAATGCACCCTTACTGACAATTTAAAGAAAGTCCTATTCCTGGATTCCTTACCTCTTGTTTGAAGAGGTATGCTTCTGTTTCTTCCTCTGGCAACAGAACTGTAGCAACAAAGACCTGTTCTTCCACACCATTTAGCCACAAGGATGTGGCTGTGACACCATCATACAGCTTCTGTTCAAGATGGAGGCTCTCTTCCGCCTGTCCGACCTGGGCAAAAGGAAACAGAGAAGTGCAGAGAAGTACAAAATACTTCTAATGTCTTGTATCTGGGAAAGGGATGGACTTCCAGGTGGGAGCTAGAGTAAATGTGGATTTGCTGGAGGATAAGTGTAAAGACAATTGAAAGATTACCTCAGATGACATATCTTCAAAGACTTGATTCAATTCAACCAATACTGGTGACACTGAGGATTTAGCTTCATCCTGTCCTTTCTTATACAAAGGCATTCCAGATAGCAGTCTGTTTGGTCTGTTATAAAACTGCTGAGAGAGATGTACTAATTAGGATGCTTCCACCATATATAGGGCATGAAATTCAGCAATACAGATTCTACTGCTAACTGAGGATATCATGAAATAATGCCCATGGTTCTCCCATGACTGTTCTGTGTCATGAATATCTTGAATAAAAGACTGATCAACAGGAGGTTCACTAGAAGTGTAGGATAAATACTTGTGGTTCGGATTAGTAATGACTTGGGTTTTGGTTTTAAGAATAATTATTTTTTTAATGAAGACAAGATATTTAGAACTTTGGAAGTGGGTTTCGATGTAGTTTGATATGAAGAATAGACCCTAAGTCTATTAACAATAAAATTGAGTATGTATGTTAATATAGATCTCGTATTGTCCCCAGTTTAGTTGATTAATCACTGTTTTTTTTCAATAAAAATCCTGTTGCTGAAATCACTTGTTTCTTTGTAACATACCCAGTAAGGTCAAGAATTGAATGTAACCAATACATTCAAACTGCATATACCAGTTCTTCCTCTAATTTGAGCCAGAGTACTGTCAATTCCAATTTGTTACATAATTATCCTGTGTTAGATAAGTTGGTGAAAATTTGTCTGAGCCCTTTCTTCCTTTCTAGTGTATTCACCTGAGTGGTTGTGCAAATCAAATCACTTTGTAAAAGAACAGTGCTAGTGCCAACATTTAATATTTTTTAAAGATGCCACTAAAATAACTTGTTCAATATTCTTTGCATTAACTACATCGCCTTAATGTATCTGCTATGGACATACTCTACCTTATGCTGTGACAACTGCCTTCATAGAGAAAATGCAAAGAGACATTAAAAATAGCTACCAGCTGTTCTTGTTCCAGAGCTTTCTGAAGCAGTCTCTGCTTTGTATGGAATTCCTGGTTCAGGCTTTCCCATTTCACTTTCATCTGTTCTTCAGGTGACGGCTTCTCACCTTCCAAGTCCAGTTCCTTGGAAAGTGTATCAGGCTTCTCACTGAATGGGAAGATGTATAGAGTCATAGAATAGATAGGGTTGGACCTTAAGATCATCTAGTTCCAACCCCTTGCCATGGGCAGGGACACCTCACACTAAACCATGTTGCCCAAGGCGCTGTTCAACCTGGCCTTGAACGCTGCCAGGGACGAAGCATTCGCAACTTCCTTGGGCACCCATTCCAGTGCCTCACCACCCTCACTATGAAGAACTTCTTCCTTAGATCTAATCTAAACTTCCCCTGTTTAAGTTTAAACCCATTACCCCTTCTCCTACCACTACAGTCCCTAATGAAGAGTCCCTCCCCAGCATCCTTGTAAGCCCCATTCAGATACTGGAAGGCTGCTATGAGGTCTCCACGCAGCCTTCTCTTTTCCAGGCTGAACAGCCCCAACTTTCTCAGCCTGTCTTCATCAGGGAGGTGCTCCAGCCCTCTTTATCATCCTTGCGGCCCTCCTCTGGACTTGGTCCAACAGCCCCATGTCCTTTTTATGTTGAGGTACAGAATACTGCAAGTGAGGTCTCACTTGCATAAACGTTTAACAAATACAAAAGCTATAACTATATAAGGTGCTTATTTCATCTTTCAGTTTTCAATTAGGAAATTCTATTTTTAAATTCTATGATACTTTTTAAAGCTTTAACTTTTTTTGACTCCTCCTCTCTCAAAATGCCAAAAATATGAGTTTAGCTGTGGTAAACAGTGAGTGAGTTCATCTTTATCTGCTTGATTTTTTTGTTTGTTTACATAGTATAAGATCATGTAATAGAAGGAAGTTGCAAAGAGAGGAGATAAGTACTTTCTGGTATTATAATAAACCACCACAATGAATTAACAGAAATGCTGAGGAAAACGTGCTGAGTATAGCTTAAATTCGCTATGCATAAGTCTTGGTTCTGCTGCCTCATGAACTACCTTCATGGTCTAGACTTTGTCAGACTACAATGTTTTAGACATGATTCACACACCAGTGCTGGACCGTAAAGCTATAGTAACTGATCCACTGCTTGTCTACTGAACCCCAGAAGTTTGTAATTTTAGAATGATGCTTGATAATAAGAATAAAAGGAATTTCTAAATGCTGAAAGTGATCTATCAGCAGTAAACAGCTTCTATAACTATATTATCAGAGCCCTGAATTGTAAACCAGGACTTTGGTATCCTAGGTGCTGTATAAAAATGAAAAAACAAAAATTAGAGGATTATATGCAGAAGAGGGACGTAAACATAGGAATGAGAAGCACAGTCATAAAAATTTACTTCACAGAACACATGAAAGCACACCTTATACATACGCCTTCTGGAGCACCTTGCTGTGTTAAGATTTCTCCTCCACGGCATGCTACTGACCGAAGAAGATTCTTCTGCTCTTCTAGTTCTTGCTCCAGCTCCTAGCATAGCAAGTTACAAAAACCAAAACAAACCTCAGACAGATTGTTTTTGCCTTGGTAGGATATGTCTGCATTTTATAACTGTCATGCAGGGATAGCTGAGATATTTCTGATATGGCTTGTTTAAGCACCAAAAGCAGTGAAAAATCTCCACTCAGGGACACAGAAAAGATCGGTACATAAACTGTATTGTTGAACTAATTGACTAATGCAGTGCAGTTGCTGGAACCTAACCTAGTGAGGATGTCTGTGTATCACAATATGCCTTGTAATGTATCTTCGCTTCTATAAAGACAGTGTTGATTACTATTTTAAGGAATTGCCATCATCTCTTTAGAGTAATTTTAAGGGTTGATTCACTTTAATTCTGCTGACGGACAATGGAAGCACAGAGTGATTAAGCAATTTGACCATAGTCACCTAGGAAGTCTTGTCTGCCTGGCTCTAACAGATATAAAATACTGAGCTCAGATGTACCATTACAAAAGCACTGAGTAAGAAACAGAAGATTTCAGTGGAAATATTAACAAGAATGGCTCAGCTATAGTCTTAAGCACATCTAAGATGGGAGTAAAAGAAACGCAAAACACCAACTTTCTGTTGCTGCAGGGTGCTCTGCTGTTGCTGTGAGCGAGTGGTTCTTGCTTGTGCCAGCCATTCTTGGACATTGGGGCTTTGTGAGGAAACAAAGTCTAGATCACTCTCCTCCTTGTCTTGTAATGATCCCTGCTTTAAAAGAAAAACAAAGATTTTTACAAAATCTCTTTTATATTGCTAGAGAGCTGGCAAGTCCAGCTATCAACCCAAACCCAAATGTAGTTTCACTCTCCACCTCTCAAGCTGCTGGCTCACACAAATTGTGAAGCGAGTAATGACTAGATTTCTCATTTCTACTGGTTATTGTAGCAAGAAAGCATCCCTAAAAATGTAAAAATAAACATATATCACTGCACTCAGATGAATCAGAGATCAGAGACCATGGACTGATGTGTTTCTGAAAACTTCCACTTCTACAAACCAGCACTGATCTGTAATAGAGGATGCAGATTTAACTGGTGATTCAGGGAATCAATAGGTTGTTTCTGTCAGGTTTTTAGTCTAATTAAAGCCATTTTCTTTTTGTCTAACTAAAAAGAAGAGAATGCTGGTTGTTAATCTGGACAAAATGTATTTATCAATACGTACATAACTCCATCAGTGGTTGGCAGAAACACAGCCATGTATCAGAAGATTATATGATATGAAAAGTAAAGACAGTAACAGGGATGAAACCACAGAATATTATAATAGAACAATAAAAGCAAGAGTTCCTTTACTTCATGCTTCTATCATTTTATTTTTCCAATATGAGTGATTAAACAGGCTTTCTGTGTAAGCAAAGCAAAAAAAGCACAAATGCCTTAATAGTTCCAAAGAATGCTTTAACAACTTCTTGACTTCTGAAATCCATGTTGGCTGTAAATTTAAATTATTTTAACAAACAGTGCACTCAAATGTAGAGATTTTAACATACTAGGCCTAATGTTAAAGTCAGACTTGTAGGTCTACACACCTCTCTGGATTTATTTAATATTACCTGCAGGCACACAATGACTGTAGAGTTTGTGTCTTTTTTATTAGTATTAAAAAAAAAAAAAAAAATAATTCAAGAGCTAAATCTGGGACTTTATTCCTCTCCCCTTTTTGTCTATGCAGGATTTATGTAGGATTCACTTTTTCCCTATTACTCAGCTCTTATTCTAAATAGAGTAAGAGCACAAATGGTTCAGACATTCCAGGAGGCTCTCCAAAACAGAAAACACATTCTGCCTCCTAGGTAGCCTTTGTCTCAAATCAGGCAAGGACTATCAGCGCCAGAAGTGGCTGAGGAAACCCATTTTGCCTCACCTGGTACTCCTTACAATAACAACTGGGATGGATCTCTTCCACCAGTGTCCCTGGCATCAAGCACTGAAACAGCAGAGTTTTGCTAAATAGTAGAAGTTATGTGTGAGATTTCAGTTTTGAGGTATAATGAGTATACTGGAAAGGACTGATTAGTGTTAGAGGATATAAACTGTAAGATAAGCAAAACAGGTAAGCAGGTATCTAGAGCTCGGAAGAACCATTAGCCCTTGCTCTATGAAATAGCTTTCTTCCACTAAGGATTCAGTTTTTGCAGGTAAACTGTGACACTTTGTTGGGAACAAGTTTCTAGAAAAGCTGATGTGGTTGGAATGTAACCAATGTGATTATAGGATATCAGATTAGGCACAGAAAACATTATGGGAGGGATAAAGAAGACGTGGATATTTCCCCCCCCCCCCCTATTAAAAATGAGGAAAAATCCCCCAATCTTCTTGTAAATTAAAAAAAAAAAAGGCAAAACAAAAATCTGCTTCTAGGGACAATACCTGTTCACCTTGTAAATTCCTTTAGAGACCAGTATCTAGTTCTTCATTGCATTTGGGCAGCTTGATTGATTTCAGTCATATTCTGAGTTTCCTCTTCTCTGGGAAGAGGGTTGAGAAGCTACGGTTTTATACTAAGGCAAAGAAAGAGTAGTCCCTCAGTTCCTGCAATAGCAGAGTGTAAAAGGGATTGTGGCATTATGGATGCAATGAGGTTTTGAAAATATGTTATTGTGCATGCTTTTCAGATCAAAATTATTTGAGAACCGGATTTTATCATTCTCAAGTCAGAGAACATAAATACGAAAGAAATTACAGTTGCATTTTCATTTGAATTCTGTCTGAAGAAACTATTACATGTCCTTTAAAAAGCCAGGGAAATAAATGATTGAAACTGTCATTCCTGGGGACTATACACTCCAGCACAGAAAATCACTGGAAAATCCCTGAAGAAAATGTGATAGAATTGATCTTTCAAAGGAGTTCAGAATTGTACAAACTTATCTCAAGCATATTTGTCTTGTTGAACTGAAATAATCCCTCCCACACACATACTTTGAAATCAAATTAAGAGAATCTATCTGTCCATTTTGGGGTTTGTTTTTGGTTTTTTTTCCTGCAGAATCCATTCTACTTCTTTAGGGTTTTTTTAAGGAGTGTATTTATTTTTATTGCCCTAAGTCACAGAATTTAGTTGATAACAGTAATAAGGCAATGTTTTGTATATCTTTCAAAGTACTTGAAAAATGCTACATTAAGAAAAAATAGGTCTGGAACTCTCCTGATCCAGCACGTTTCTGATTAGTTTCACTGCTTTATTTTATGAATAAACGACTTGGTCTCCAAGACAGTTTTTCCATGTCATTAGAGACATTCATTAATTAAAATTAGAAGGAAAACTGAAACTGCTCCAAGGAAGTCACAGCATCTCATAGTGGCTTCTAAAAAGCCTTGTGCCACAGGAGTAACAGATATGCTAAAATATCGCTTTAAGGAAAATATAGCTCAGACTTTACAATGTTCTTGGTCTTGCAGTGTAACCTGGGAAGATCCTTCCTTTTCTAGGTGCAGGCTGCTCTATGCCTCTGGACAATTACAAGGTTATCAGTAAATCTAGAGACATGTATAAGTCTGAGTTTCCTACATGCATGAGCAACAGCACTGTCAGCGCATAATGTTTCTCAGGATTAATAATGGCAGTGAACAGAGTTAATGCTTTTTGGGCATCTGATGCTCTGAGCCTCAGTCCGTAAGAAATATTTTATGCCTTATTGTTGTAAAAAAGACATTATAGAATTTCTCGTTTGAAGAAAAATTGATTAATGAGAATTTGAAAATGTTATACTGCCCATATCTATGTTCTTCCAAGATCTGTAGGTGAAGTGGAAAAAAAAAAAAAAAGGCTTGCAATTCATAAGGAAACTTAAATCTTGCATCATGCATGTAGCACTTTAATTCATATTCTACATCTGGAAATTATTTTGTTATTTTCAATGTTAGAAAAGCGTTCAAGAATCTTAAAAGTTTAAGTAAACCAAACCACACCAATGTATTCTAAAATGCAGCACGTTTTAAAATGCATGTTTTAAAATGAATCAAAAAAGGTTGTGATGCCTTTTCATTTCACAAGTAAGGCATTAGAATATACTATAATAAGCCTACATGCTGTTGATAACACTTTTCATTTGCCTAATTATGAGGTTTAATATGCAAGAAGAACATTAAAGTTACTTCATCCTAGAGGCAATAGGAATAAATACCTGTTTTTTTCTTTTCCCTTTTTTTTTGGTGTGTGTTTGTGGGGTTTTTTTTGGTGAAGCTATGTTAAGTTTTATAGTTATCCAGTTGCTTTGGACTAAAAATAGTTCTTAGCATGTCAAGTGACTTTTCAAGCTAGCCTTTCAGTAGACTTTAATCTGCATTACAAGCTAGAATCTTTGAAGCTTATCATGTTTAATTTGCACAGCAAAGCCCAGAAAAGAAATAAAAGAAAAGGGGGGAAGGGAGTCACACCAGGGCAAGCAAATTCAAAACCACTCAGTCACATTACATGGTAGGGTTTCTTGTATGTATCCAGTTCTCCACATGCTAGTTTAACCTAAAGAATGACCAAAAACAACGGTTAAATAAAGCAGACCAATGCTGCTAGGAATAGAAACCTAGGACAAGGCTGAGGTTAAATGCATCTTCCTTTTTGTAATATTTTGTTTGGTATAATGATGGCAAACCATATACATTCCAAATGTTTCATTATCTTGATGTTGTCTGTTCTTCGTGTTGCACATGAATGTTGGAAAGCATGTATTTAGGATTGTTCTTTTGTTGGGGAAGAGATCCTGCCCGAGAGCACATGCAATCTAAAGGGACTGGGAACAGGAGTATATTCAGACCAAGCTAATAATTTAGCTTCTTCACTTCTGTCCTTTCAGTGAAGACAATAAGGTAAGGATCGTTTCACTATGAAGCAGTGCTGTTAACTTGGAAATGATAAATTAAAGCTTGCTAGGCAGTTATTTATTTTGGAGTGTAACTCCATTTACTAACTAAAGATGAATAGCTCAACCTAAATCAGTAAAATATTTCCACTCCTTTGCTCAGTTACATAAAACTACTATGAAATCCCCCAACCTCCTGCCCACCATGAAACCAGTTGAAAAAAGCCACTTACCCGAATGTTGATCTGTTTATCGTGGAGCACTCTCTGCAGCTCCAGAAGGCTGCCCTTCAGCGTCCTGAGTTTCACAGCCAGCTGCTCTGCCTCATCCTTGGTATGAGCCTTCCCCTCCATAAGCAAGTTCTCGTTGTGCACAGACAACTCTGACAAGGCTACCACCTTCTGCTCTATCTCAACCAGCATGTTCTGCAGCAGCAAAAACAAAGAACGAAAATCATACATTTCCCAGCACCTGCCACACTTTCCAGCAAGACGACCTGTGGCCTACCTCACCCCCCGCCAAGCTAGGGGCAAGTCAGATTATCATTGCTTTGCCTTCCAGTCCCTTTCAGAAGAATCCTTAGGAATATGTTTGCAAATGTTTGCCTTTGCTATTTCTTTTTGCAAACTTTTTCAAAATAGGAAATTAAAAAGTTATTTGAAACAAAGGATTTGCTGTACAGGAGATGCTCTTTATTTGCACATTAAAGGTAAGAGTGGCTAAGATGCTAGATTGACATCCATAATAAGGAACAGAGCATGCAGTTAGAGTTACTTTCCTGTTCTTTCATGTACATTTAGCGCAATGCTTCCTACCTCCTCCTATGCACTGCTCTGGCTAGGTTGATAAGCTTCTCTTCTCACTATTTGCTCTTTCTGATTGGTGCATGATGGACTTAAGGATTTCTGTATAATCCTCTTTAGTCTAAAGAGAGACTTAAAGTGACAAAGCTCTGGCATGTTTATGCTCAAAAGCTACTTCCTTGACATTCCATTAACTATTCATGAATTACAGACATAGTGCATATTTTGATCTTGCAAACTCAAAACTCACACAATTCTTGCTTAAAATCCTAGCCTGACATCAAATGCTTTTACTTCCATAGCAACCACCTAGCATAAACTTACAAATATTTCTCCTGAAGGAATGCATACAGGATAAGATGGGCAAAGTCTCTAAGAAGTGGAAAAAATATAGGACTTTATATAAAGCTTACTTTATTAAGATGTTAAGAACAAGCAAAAGAACAGCAGTATTAATTCTTCAACAAAGTTAACTGTCCTTTTTGAGTTTGCTATAAATTATATTAAAAAAAATACTGCTTTAAGTCCACAGAGTTTATTTATATACAACAAACATCTCCTAAGGATGGGTGATGAAAGAACACATGCGACTGAGCTGACCGAAAATTCCAATAGTGAAGCTGTGTCAGTGGAAATTTAACTTGATGTTGAATTCATCATATTTACAGAAACTTAACTCACATTTACGCTAAAACAGTTGAGATCCTTAGTCTTTTATATGAAAGGGGATCTTTTGTTCATCTGTTTTTTGTGTATCTTCTAATTTTAATTAGAATGATTATTTAGTTCTAAACTCTCATTTCAAAATGGAAAATTCCCACTAATTTGAGAAACCACATGTTACAAACAATACAAGTCTTGTTAGTTAAAGTATATGCAATAACTAATACAGCAAAATGTTTTTCCTCCTTTGTTTTGTATTCTGGTTTGATTGATATTAAATTATAAAAATTGTAACTACTGATGATTATAGTTTACTTTTGACAGTGGCTAGGGATTACTCGTGAAGAAAACACAACACTGTCCCAGCTACCACTGCTGGTATGAGTGTATACTTCAGCTGGAAAATGAGGAGAAGGAAAGTACACTGCAGGTGTATCAAATATCCATATCAAATAAGCTATTTAACAGATCTACCTGTAGTGAAGCAAAACCCATAACTGAAGCAAATACAAGGCCTTTAAAGCAAAACAAAATTCCTTCCAAAAGTTGTAGAGCTTCAAATGTTTTTGCAGTCTGGATATCTTGTTTTTCAACTGCTATTTTAACATGCACTTTCTAAAGCACTATGCAATCTTGAATAAGAAATTAAGAACAGGCTATATCTTATTTCACAAATCATTGATGAAGCTAACTGAGCATATATGAGGTGCTAAGGAGCTCAGAAAATTCTTCCCATTAACATGCTGGCTCATCCCACTCAATAATTAATTGTCTTAACATTAATGCTCCATATTCGACTTTTCACTCAGATAAAGCTATGTCAGTCCTGTTGATCTAAACATTCCAGGACTGATAATTTTACCTGACAGTCTACCAGCTGTGCTTCCATGTCCATAGGTTCCTCAGGAGTAATCAGAGTAGTGTCAAGTGTTGCTCGGGTATTTAGTAGCCAGTGGTCAAGCTCATCAGCTTCACAACGGTACCTTTGAAGAGCCTGCTCTTGCCGCTGTTCTTCCAGCTGCTCGTTCAGTTTTTCCTAGAGGTACAAATTACATTAATTACATTTTGCTTTTTAAAAGAAATACACTATAACAGTCACTTTAAATAAATAAATAAGTAAAATCTCCCGGTCTTTTGCAACTTCTATATATTATTTTTAAGCTATAGTAAGACATTTCTTTGATAAGTTGGAAACCTTGACAAAATATTATCACTTTCAATTGATGACCATGAGTTTCTGGTGACTGAAATTCTGTTTCATTACAGCCACTGTATTTCTACTTCTTTCAGTAGATCTCTGCTATTATAGCCTTCTAAAGGTAAAGTCTTTTCTGCCTCCTCTTGCTGCTCTCCTTTGGATTTCCCCCTACATTGATTCAGTTTGCTCAACTAGGATAGCACTGTTTGCTTAGGGAGAAAGACACATGGGAACATAGCACTGGGAATAGGCTTCAGGGAAAGAAGAGCAGCTTTGCCTTTTCTGGCAGCTGCAGGCTGCCTTATTGTCTTGAGAGAGGCACAAGATGGGTGCTTCAAGGACCAACAGAGTACTGGTGTGTCTCTGGTGTAGCTACTGAGTGTAAAAATAAGTCTGAAGAGCTGTCTGCCTTGTCTGGCCTCTTGAAGGATCCCTGTGCCATGGGGCGTGGAAGGACATTAAGGTCCAGTGGCTGCTGCAACAGCAATACAGAGGCCCTGGCTCCGTGCATCAGCTGGTCCATCCACCGGACAGACAGGGAGTGATCAGCGAGATTTGCTCACCCTTTAATAGTTCCATATGAATTTGAGAACTGGCTGAACAGGTGGGCCCAGAGAGTGGAGATCAGGGGCGCAAAGTCTAGTGAGAGGCCACTAACAAACCTCAGCAAGTTTACTGATGACAGAAAAGTGGGAGAAGTGGCTGATACACCAGATGGATCCCAACAGGCTGAAGAAATGAGCCGACAGGAACCTCATGAAGTTGAACAAAAGGAAGTGCAAAGTCTTGCACCTGGGAAGAAACAACCCCAGGCAGCAGTATATTCTGGAGGCCAAGTAGATGGAAAGCAGCTTGGCAGAAAAGGATCCTGGAGTCCTGGGTGGGCACCAACTTGAACATGAACCAGCAATGGACCCTTATGGTAAAGAAGGCTAATGGTATCCTGGGCTGCATTAGGAGTATTGTGCTGTATCCAGTTCTGGGCTCCCAAGTACAAATGAAATATGAAGCTCTAGATTGAGTAGAGAGGATTTCGGGAATAAGAAACAGATAGAATGCGATGGTCAGAGGATACCTAGATGTATCAGATAATGTGGAACCTAAGCATGCTGCAAATAATATGGAACAAGAAGAGAAGCTTGAACTAGATCTGGCTAGAATGGAGTTAAATTCATTGCATCCTGCACAGTGCTGAGCTTTTTGCAACTGTGGCAAAAATGTCTGATAACTGCAATGTTTTGACTATTGTTGAACAGTAATTGCACAGAACTAAGGATTTCTTTCCAACTGCCCCTCACAAAGGCCAGTAGGCTGGGGGTGGGCAAAAGGTTGAGAGAGCACATAGCCAGCACAGCTGAACTGAACCGACCAAAGGGATATTCCATATGAGTTCATGCTCAGCAATGACAGTCCAGGTAAAATGGATGAGGGAGAGAGACTGCATCTGTTATAGTATTTGTCTTTCCAACCAACAACATGGTGAGACCCTACCTTCCAGGAAAGTGGCTAAACATCTGCCTGCTGATGGGGAAGCAGTGAATAAGTTCTTCATTTTCCTTTGCTTACATGCACAGCTTTTCCTTACCCTATTAAGCTATCATTATCTCAATCCATGAGCCTTTTTGCCTGCCTTCTATTTTTTCCCCATTCCACAGAAGAGGGAAGTGAGAGTGAGTGTTTGGCTACTGGCCAGGGTCAACCTACCACACTTCTTTAAGGAAATTCAGACCTGTATGTGTAGGGCAAATCCCTCACACAGGGATGTGTTTGCGCAGCTTTTCTGAATGCTTAATTTTAATGGGAAATTAATAATTACATGTTAGAATAATTTAAAGAATAATGATAGTTAAGAGCCTCAAATAGCCCATAGCTGAACAGTTCTCAAGCTCTAGGTGTTTATATTAGGTCCAGAGAAAAAACAGTATTGGCAATCCACACCCTCAACAGCAACGTTTTTGTTACCTGTTCTATCTGTATTTCTATATTTACATTCCTGCAGTATTCTGTAATATTTTATCTGCGAAATCAGAGCTATAAAGTGCACAGGTTATATTACTGAATACTGTCTACATACCATACATATTTGCTATTATAGCAAAGCAACTGTCAGAATTTTAATAGTTGATAGTAGTGTATCTGACTCATGCTTTATCTTGAAATTATTAGCTGGCATCTCCTCTTGAATACTACCAAGCAGCTTATAAGATCCTTATTCTGCTTCTAGCCCCTTATTTTTACAGAAAAGTAATTTTTCTTCCAAGAAGGAAAAATTCGGTGCAATTTTTAAAGAATAACACGTATTTTTTCAATACTTATTCAGATGACTGTATGGGACTAATGCAGCTGATGCATCCTGGGACTCCCCTGTAACCTGGTGTTGTGGTTTAACCCCAGCCAGCAACTAAGTACCATGGCTTAGTTCCACAGAGTCAATTCTCACTCAGTCTCTCAGAATAGATTGATGCTGGAAACGACGAAGGCAGCAGTTGCTGTGTTTGTGAATTCACAGCTGCAGTTCTTAGCAGGACAGCCGCAAAGCTGCCCTGCAATGTTCCAAACAGCCAAACTGTAGCCACCAGTAGCATGACTGTATGTTCTCACATGTATAATTCACACAGCAACATTCCTATATATAAAGGACTTTTTAAAAATCACCTTAGTTTTGAACAGTCTTTGGTAAGATGAACATAAACAACAATGGAATAGTTTAGAAGAGGTGTTATTTCTTGTTTTAGGCTTTCCCCCTTCCCAGAGAGGTGGCTCCTTAAAATTTTATTGTAGGTAACATGACTTTTGATACCTGCATTTCATTATTTCTCCTGTGGATAACAAGAAAAATTAAGGGAACCTACTGAGAAAATGTCAATGTGGATATTAAAAACCAAATAAATTTATATACGTATATATTATGTAACTTCTGCAGTGTGTTTCCAAGTTCCTTCTGGTTGCTTACTACCTAGCATTAAGATGAGGGTTTGTTAAAAAAGAATCGTAGTTTATTAGTGAATGAAATTGTGAGAAATGAGCAGAACTAAATTTACTTTTTCAATTATCATCATTCAATGGTGAACTTTGGTGAAAGCACAGGTCTGCCAAAAGTGGCTCTTAAAATCTGGAACATGATCTAAAAGACCCATTTCTACAGTTGTACCTCTAATAGTTGTCGTTTTCCTGATGCCTTCATTCGAATTGTGGCCATTCGTTCTGCCAAGACCGTGAGAGTGGACTGCAATGCCAGCTGATCAGCAGCTTCTGCATCCAGTGGTTCTGAAACCAGCTCCTGGGCTAATGATGTCTGAAGCTCAGTGATTTCTTCTTGTAACATCAAAATCTCATCCATCAAAGCCTATTTAGAAATGAGACCAGAGAAAGTATTTGCTTTATTTATCAGTGAGAAGAAAGTATCTCAGGAGGCATAGGCTTAATAAAAAATTCAAGATAGCTGTCCAAAGGGATCATAAGAAACAGAGAGTAGTGCAGTATATCACTGCTGGTTTGGTAGAGTCTGAGTCCTGCTTTTAGAAGATTAAGGTAGGATGATACATCTGATAACTGAAATAGGATTTAATTACTTACCTGGAATTTCAAACGTATCACCAAAAGGAATTATTTTTGAAATATTATACATACAGATCTATTCTAAAGGCAATTTTTATGCAGGGGAGTAGATACAGTGAAGATGATGCACAAGCTAGTGAGTGTATGTTTGTGACAGAGAAACGGGGGCATGCGTTAGCTTCCAGCCTGAAATTTACTAATTCCACAAAGAACATCCAGAAATATACGTAAAATTCCAGGGATTAACTCCATAATGTAAAAGAAGTTTCTGCCATCATTCTTATCCTTGGTCAGTTTCCAAGATACCTACAAAAGGATGATGCATTACCAATACCTTAGAGCAGATACTCTACCTTCATGTTTGACAGTATACACATTGGATGCACAGAACATAAGACAGTGCTACAAAAGCTGTAAGTTATCCTTTTGAGGTCATGGAGTTTCTACTGAAACAAAAACTGGCCCCACCACATAGTTTCAAGCTATCAAATAGAAGGCTTAGTTGATTACAACTTGGACATAGGCCAGATTGGTTACTTGACAAAATATTCTTTTATTCAGAATGCCATTTCTCAAGACTTCCCTTGGGAGGGATTTTTTTGTGTGCTTTGGATTGCTTTGTTTAACAAAGTAAAGATAGTATTTAGAACAATTTAATATGCATCAGTACTGGTTATGTTCCTAGTAAATTTGGAAACATCATAAATAGCCCGATACATGCGAGTAGCACTGATGCTGAAGAACAGTATGTATTTTGCTGAAAATTTTGATTGGGCAAACTCTTATGATTTATTCTACTTTTTTAAAAGGCTCTTTATTAAAAAATCCACATTATATCCCCTTTAGAACAGCAGGAAATCTAGAAAGGCAGTTAACAGAGAACTTTCATACAACTAATGCATGTTTTTGAGGCATACAGCTGTGAAGAACACTGCTTTCTGAAAAAAAGGAACTAAAGATATACAGGTAATGCAAGCTCTCCCTCCATTTGTCACATGCAAATTTTTACCTGATGCTCAGCCATCTGGCTCTCTGGGCTTTTGGCTGGTTCCAGACTCTCATTTAGTTTGATCTCAATGCTCTCCATTTTTGTGGATATAGACTGGAGTGTGTCCTGATACTTCTGTTGACGCTCAAGGGCTTCATAGAGGGTGCGCTGCTTTTCACTGATCTGAAACAGAATGGAAGGTATAAATTCTGGCCTCTGATACAGGATTTACTCTTTCTTCTGCTACTTACATCCCTAGGCTTACATGACTGAATGCAAGAACTTGCCCTAAGTTTTCAAAAGTATAAATTATAAAGCATTATTTGTCTTAGATTTTGTGCACTCAAATGTGGATACACACTATTTGCTAGATATATAGTTCTTAATATCCCATGATAGCTAATGTGCCTCTGCAAAGAATTTATAGCATGCAATCAGAACTTTGACCACTGTCATACTTCACTGAATTATTACACTGCACTACTTTGTAGATATGTGTTAAATTGACTCAGTACTTGAGGAAACTGGATTCTTGGGCCCTTTTTTTGTGCCAGCTCATTCAGCACGAGTGGATTTCCCTGTTAGGTTATGGAATGTAGTCTGAAAATAGTTGCCTTCAGAAATATTGGCTATCAGCCTTAATGGCTTAACAGAAGTCCATCCTACACAGGCTTCCAAACAAAGACTAAAGATAATATAACATCATGACTAACAATTCTTGTTTCTGCTTGAAAACCAAGAATTGCAAAGAAGAATATTAAATAAACCAGTTATTTGCATTTTATTCCTTACAAACTAGCTAATTGTTTTGAACCCTCCAGATGAAGACTTACCACATTTTTCAGTGTTTCCCAAGAACGCTGCAAATCATCCAGTTTGGCACTAGCAGCTGTTTCTAAGCCTGGTTCATAAAACTCCTGCGTGGCTGAAGTGCTGGGTTGAATTTTAGCAGCTTCTGTCTGCAACTGTTCAGCAGATAAGGCTTGGTAGTAAGCAATGTCCTACAAGCACGAAGCACATTATGGCACTTTCAAAATGAAAGATACTATGTAACATTCCCCCCATACACTGCCCCATTGTATATGTCCATTAAAAGAAACCCAAAATAAGCCAAAACCACCAGAAAACCTCCGGGCAACACAGTAAAAAAAATATTTAACAATAGTACACAGAGTATGGTCTGGAGCTCCACTAAGAAGACTGTAGATGCATTTTTTTTGAGATCATATTAGCTGGGAGACACAGGAGGCAACTGTGGACAGACATGGAAAGGCTGGCAGGGGAGTGCTATAAGTAGGAGCGTTGTTCTAGCATCATCACAACAGACACTGGGTTATGGCATGGTTGGTGGCAAAGAATGTCATTCTAATGAACACAGAGAAGGCAACGGAAGAACCAAAAAGTAATATGCTGAAGGACTAGCTAATGATGTAAGAAAGAGTACAAAACACTAGCTTATAGTAAAGCTTTCAAATAAATAGATATTCTCAACTAACAAAAGATATTAAGAAAAGGGATCTTAGAATTGCTAAGAGAAAGGGGAAAATGTTCAAACTGCCATTGAAAATTCAGGGTGGAACTGTTTCACAGCAGACATGCTATACTCAGTGCATGGGGATTCCTGCAGCTATTGCAGGTGACAATTAAAAAGATATACAGAAAATGTAAAATTAAGGAAACATGCACAGTATCTATATTTAAGTCAGGAAAGCAGACTTGAAAACAAGGATTATTTAAAACAAAACTATGTAATGAGAGTTACCACTACATCTTTCAGGAAGGTGAAAAATGCTGCAGCCTTCCTTCTTCTCACTTAGTAGTCTGACTTCGTGAACTATGTCCAGACCATGCAACACAGCAGCTATTACCCAGTTTCTTCAATAACTTTGCATTTGTAAATGCCCCTAGTGAAAACTTCAAGACATGATTCTGCTGCCAGTGAAATCAGTAAGAGATTTTTCACTGATTTCTGTTAGGTTGGACCAAACCTCCTTTCAGGAAGCTCTCAGGGTTATCACAATATTTGCAAAAAAGTTGCTCAAAATCTACTGGAAAGTTTACTTGGAAAATGCTCCTCCAATGATTGCAGATTTCCTCTTTCTTGACCTTGTATGACAGTGATGAAAATTCAGGACGTTGAGCAACACGACTGAGAAAAAAACTAAGTGCCTTTCACTTGGCAGCTTACAGAGCTGTGTCTACCAAATAGACTGCAGACCCTTTACTGTACTGCAGATACATGAGTGTGTATAAATACAAATTCCCAAAGAGTGCATAGAGTTAAATTGAGTTGGTGACTGTTCCCCAAGGCTCAGTACTGGGGCCATGTCTTTTTAATGTCTTTGCAGGGAGGTGGGTGTTGGTCTCTTCTCCCAAGTAACAAGTGATAGGACCAAGGGGAAATGGCCTCAAGCTACACCAAGACGGGTTTAGATTGGATACTGGGAAAAACCTCTTCTCCATTAGGTTTATCAAGCATTGGAACAGGCTGCCCAGGGAAATGGTTAAGTCCTCATCCCTGGAGGCATTTAAAACACTTGCAGATGTGGTGCTTAGGGACATGGTTTAGTGGTGGACTTGGCAGTGCTTGATTAGCAGTTGGACTAAATCTTAAAGGTCCTTTCCAACCTAAATGATTCAATGATTCTATTTTATACCTGAAAGGAAAGTGCAAAGACGACATTGCCAGGCTCTTTCAAATGTTGCCTAGTGAGGGGACAACAGACTATGGGCACAACCAGAAACACGGGAGGCTCCCTCTGGACATCAGGAAACACTTTTTTATTGTGAGGGTGACTAAGCACTGGGACAGGCTGCCAACAGAAGTTGTGGCGTCTCCATCCTTGGAAATACTCAAATCCCACCTGAATATAATCCCAGACAACCTGCTGTACGTGGCCTAACTTGAGGAAGGGCATTGGAGTAGACAACTTCCGGATGTCCCTTCCAACCCCAATCTTTCTGTGATTCTGTATCAGTGTATATAAGTTAGGTAGTACTAAACAAGACTATTTCTGAGGTACTCAAGCTCAGAGTATAATTAGGATTCTAACTTGGAGGAGAATCTTTATTTCCCAATGTAATTTCACTATCTCATCTAATACCATATGTGAACAAAACAATACAAGCTCTGTAAGAGCACAGGAACAAGGTCACTTCTATCAAATTGCCAAAAAGTGGCAGATGAGGTACTTCTTCAGAGGCAATAATTGAGAAAATTGAACAATTTCATGACAAAAGTTGCTTCTGATGTCTAGGAGCTAACAGGGAATAGGTAACAGCTTAGCACACAGCATTCAGTACTGTGATTTCAGGAGTTTTCACTCTGATCACAAGTGATCTTTCCAACTCACAGTAAAAAACTGCACCAGTGCAGGCAACTTCTCATTTTGCCTTATCTGCAGCTACTCTTCAGCCCTTAGCCAGCCCTCTCTCAAGACCAATAGAAAAGCTGTGCTTCTAAGGCTTCTTAATCATGGCTTCCAGAATAAAGAGCTTGCTTTTACAGAGAAGGAAAAGCAATCCCTTTCTCCATCTTTTCAACTACTTTCTGGAGTATACATGGCAGTTTCTTTTTGGCAGAGCTTTCAGACAATGGTAGTGTGAATCCAGATGTTCTTAGAAGTAACAGATTTGGTTGCCCATGAAAGGCCCTAACATATCATGCCCACTTTTGTGAAAATTAGCCAAAGAACAGTATTCAAGCTTTATTGTTAGAATGTAGGGGCAAAGGGTGTGTTTAGATTTCAAAGGATATTTAACAAGGGATGTTGCACTCTAGGTGAGTTTTCATAAGGGAAGAAGAAAGAATGATTAAGTAGGCTGTGTACAAGGAGACAGAAAAACATTTAACAGTGACCCAGTCTTGAAGACCTGAATCACAGCATCAGCTGCAGCCTCAAAGGCTTTGTGACAACACTTCAGCTTTTGCAATTCAATTATGCTGCATTGTGTATGTGGAAAAAAGTTTTTAAAAATGTGCCAGATTTTAATCAACTATATCTTTGGGTAAAGGTGAGAAGTTTAAGTTCCAAAGGCTTCTCGTTTAGTACTGCAGCACAGATGAAGTGTCTGATTTTGCTGTACATCAAAATAAACTGCACTGAAGGACTATTATCTATTGCTGAAGTATACTATGGAATTCATCAGCCTTTTTATGGTTAACATTTTTATAGTTCTCCCCCCCTCATTGTTCTTACAGGAGTTTCACTACAAAACCAACAACCTGGGCACCTGCTAATAGTGCTAGATCTGTCATTTTCTTGTATTTATGGTCTTGCTTTAATCAATTTAAATACAAAGAATTAGTATTTCCACTAATATGCAGTTGGCACTGGTTTTATATTTTCATTACTTGTTAGTAACATAAAACAGTGCGCATACATGTCTGAATTCAGGCTACCCACATTTCACCATTAAGAGATGCTAGGAAACCATGATGAAAGACTGTACAAAGATAGGTATGAATTAAAAAAATCCAGTCTTAACATCCAACCTTTTCCTCCTCATCCCCCACTTCATAAAAATCTTTTAATGCTTTTCCAAAGACTAAATTAATGGAATTCTTTACTTTCTAGAGTTCGTGTTCACATGGTCTTCTGGTACTTTGCAGGTTATCTTCCTGTGAGAATTTTTTTTTCTTAATGTTGGCTATTTTTTATAATAAAAGATTTTCAAATTAGTTCTGCTGAGTCTTAGTGAGTACATAATATTTTTAAACTTACATTTAAGATCCTAATTCACTAACCTCTAGATTATTTTTTTTTTAATCAACCCTCTTTCCTGAAGTCTCCCTGTGCATTCACCATGATCAGCACTTGCACTTTCACAGCTTCTTTAGTTTTAATCTCATGTGAGTATGAACCTAAGCATTTTGCAAGCCACTGCATTTGGGAACATTCTTCCGCTTATTGTTTAGTACGTTCAGCTCATTTCAACACTAACCACACTGAAGAAACCTTAATCTGTAAGTTTTTTAGATTATAACACCATTAATTTTATCTCTTTCAAAAATATTCTGTTACATGAAATACATCATCTTCTTGCTAAATTTTGCCCTAGTAAATTACAGGTTCTAAAATTTGCATTTTGGTGTCACCTCATGGTGCAACAGCATCTTTGCTGGGTTTTTCCTTATTATTTGAGATACTGGAGCTGTTAGCCTGGTTTTACATTTTCAGAGAAATGTAAGGAACTGATATGGGCTTTGTTTACTCGGAAGCTAGATGCTCTTGGTCCTTTGAATTCTTTCACTGATTAACATTGTCATAAGATTTTTGTGCTGAAATATATAGCTGTCTTTCTACTGTAAGTAAACTTTACCGGAAGATTTCTGGTTTTATGAAATGACAGAATACTAGAAAGACCATTCATTATATAACTTTTTCATTTTTCTGTTGAAGATTTTGTCACCAGTCTTAACTATTTTACCTTAGTATTCTTCCTTACATCAGTTCATGATTTATTCATATTTAGCAACTTCTATAGCACCATATGTATCTTTGAAATTAGTGGAAGGAATTAATGGGCATCCTGATTAAACCTCTCTAATTCTACTCAGCGATGCAACACAATGTACTATAGCCCTTAAGTCTGCAGTGGTCAATTTTGGAAGAAGCCACAACTGAGAAAAACAACCAACCACAAAACCCGCACCATGATGCATTTAGTGAGGTGGCGACTGCTCCTAAGGCTCATCTCTAAACTTCTAAAGCTTAACATTTTTCTTTTGCTTTCATGTGCATGACGCTCCATGTGCTGGTTCACTGCTTATCAGAAATGCAGGACCCCTCAGTTTTGATTTAAGAATCTAACTTCAGTGGTTTTGCTGATCTGCCACTTAAAATAGACTGTTACAGAAAGCATGGAATGAACAATACATGAAAAGAAAAAAACATGGAAGTTAATACTTGAAGTGGTATTAAGATATCAGAGTGTGACTTCAATGTTACAATGCCATTGACACAGTAAGATAGATGTATATGAACATAACACAATGTTTTATTATGTGGAGTACAAAATTGCATTTCTTCTCAGGATGCAAGATTCCATTAATTACTACAGAGAAAATAAAAATTAGGTTATAAATAGAAAGCAGTAGTGACATGAAAGAGCTTTGTACTTGTGACTTAAAATATATTTTTTAAAATAGCGAATAGTTTTAACACCAAGTTTATGCCTTTTAAACTCAGAAGTCAGTATCTGTCTCCATTTTGAACTAGTACCTGAAGGTTCAGTTAGGTTAGAGGTTAAGCCTCGGTTCCTTGGAGCTATAGGTAAATATTATTTCAGAAGATTAAATAAACCACCTGTGGAATGGAACCATGCATGTCTGAGATAAAAGCTGAATGAATGCCAAGAGGGAGGTACCTGGTTAACAGAAGCATCTGTATTAGCCACAGGTGAAGGAGAGCGACAGGCAGGTGGAGAAGAAATCTCACTGTTGGTTCCCTCCTCCCCAGACTCCTCAGTGACAGGGGAGAGCAGCGTGTGACAGCGACCAGCAGTCATCTGCCACAGGAAAAGCAACCCCAGAGCACAGGAAGAAAATCAGTTACCTCAACTTAGGTTTGACTTAGACCAAGATCAAAACAAAAAAACCCCAACACATGGCCAGAATTACCATGACATTATTTGGTCATACTTTATGCTCTTAATTTACCAGTTTAAAAATCTTATTGAATTAATAATCTTGTTTACTTGTCATACTTCAGCATGAATATGCTCTCCTGTACCCTAGTGAATTTAAAAGAAGGTGTATAGCAAGCAACTCAATAATAGCAAATGAGGGTTTGCCTATATGTCTTCTAATACAATCACTGCTGCATATGGAAATACTGTGGTGAGCCAGAGAATAATGCAGTATTGGCCTCGGTATCCAGGCCTGGTTAGAACAACAAGGAATAGACTTGGAATATAAAATACACACAATCCACTAGCAACATATTATTCTTGCTTCCCCAATGCTGTTATACAATGAAAAATCCTGACATCACTCTATTTTCACTCAGATAAAAATCTCAATAGCATCAGCAGTGTATTTGTAATGAGACCCAGTTAGAAATAAACAAAAGCAGAGTAATCTAAAAACGAGGCCTATGGCAGTACTTAGACAGCTTTCATTTCCAACACACTCATCTGAGAATATTGCAGCATATTGTAAATTATCACATCAACATTTTAAGATAACAGCTTTAAAAATACAGTGTGTAAAACCTATCCACTGCAACATGTTATGAAATAATATTTATTCTGGTTTTATCTCATTCCTGCAATTCAGTACTTTCTTAGTGTTTGCTCTTACATGCTGACAGCTACAAAAAAGCAATACATTTGCATCTTCTTACAGAAAACTTCCACTGGCATATGTCTGTTAAGTAACTTCATCCTTTACGAAGAAGTCTTGAAAACCCACATGAAGCAAACTGCAGGAAGGGGAAGCTGCAACTTGTTTGGTTTTTGCCACACTTCCAGCCATTTCAAGAGCAAAATGTGTATGTAAGCTGTGGCAATTTGCTACACAGGAGTATTGCAATGATGCAAAAGCAAGCAGCTCAGATAAACAGTACCGAGACCAAAGCATTCCTTACCATAACCACCGAGGGATGAGCAGGGTGTGCTGGGAGCAAGTCTGAATCCAGCTCCTCCATTCCCTCTGAAAGCCCCTCCACTTCTGTCACTGTCAGCAGCATGGTGGCATGTTTTGCTTTCATTGTCAGCATCTTGCACTTTGAATTCAAAGAAGCAATTTGCTCCTGATATCCTTTGATCTTCTGAGCCAGCTCCTGAGGAAACAAATATTTTACCCCAATCTAGAGGCAGCCCATGAAGGCCACAGGGCTCACAGCATTTCAGCTTTCCTGGCAAAGACAAGCTCTCCCCTCCAAGCCCAGCCAATAACATCACAGCACTGCCTCTCAGGAGCCCTGCATAAGCTGCCGCACTAGCTGACAAGCAGGATATTGATAGTGGAGGGAACAAGTCAGGCTGCGTCTGGCTGCACAGCTAAACCACAGAGCAGAGAGCTTTGAGGCAAAACCGGAAAAGTGCTGCAAAAGGCTCTGTGTGCACGATAATCACAGAGGGAAGGAGGGACACCTCACGCTCGCATCCAGCCTGAATGTGACGTGAAATTTATAAGCTTCAGACTGCAGCAAAGGGAAATGTCTCTCCCCCTTCCTGTCCTATTTTTTCCCCTGTTCTATTTCCATTTATCTGAGGAAGATGAAGCTTCTCCACATAGTGCATGCCACGGAAATGAGGTTATGTGGTAACCACTGTCAAAAAATGCCCCATTCAGCTCTCAACAGAAAGAATGAATTGTTCAAACAATAACTCACAGGGTCTAGCAAGATCAAATGTGATAGGCACAATCAGTCACATAATAAGACTAAGTGCAGACTGGATCACTTTTTGCCACTGTTTGGGTAAGCTATGGTTTAATCTTGTTATGGCTATAAAGTGGTCTATGTGTATGGCCAAACACTATCATAAATTTAAGTTTAGTTGGAGAAGAAAGACAGAAATGAACAGCCTTAGAAACTGACTTGTCTTCTCTCCTACCCTGTACTGCTACCCAGCTCACTCTCCAGCCTCAAAGCTTTCAACTAATATACTTAAACTAAATAAACAAACAAACAATGCTTGAAGATTTTCACATTTCTGCCAAAGCTATTGTTCCTTTTTCCACAGAGGTTCAATAACTTGAATTTTGATCTATAAAGTGAAAAGGACACTTGTATAAGCCTGCCTGCTGAATCAGTGATTATTCATTCAAATATATATTTCTGTTTTATTTTTATATCTGTCTTTATTTTTTCAACAAACACAAGTTTTCAAGGAAGAATAGCAACAGAAGTTGCAAGATCTAGTAGGTATAGTAAAAATAATTTAAATACCTTTTAAAAAGTAAATAAGAATACTGCTTCAGGCTGGTAAAATGAAAACATTATTTTGGGGGCTGTATAACATTTTCTGGAAATTATTTTCTCAAAATCACAGTGCAAAACAGTCATAGTGAGGAATATAGAGTTAGAAATGGAAGCAGCGCTAGGACTGAGGATGACACTTTACTGCCTAGGTTACAATGGCACCCGGTCACTGCCTGCCATGTGAGTAACAAAAGGAGCTCTTGAAGCTCCAAGACTTACCTTGGAGACTAAGCAAAGTCTTGAGTATAAAACATCAACTAGATCAATCAAAAACCAAACTGCAATCAAATTAAGCCATAATTTTAATGTCTAGCAGCTGGAATAGTGCTCTCTTTGGCAGGTACCAGTCATTCACTAATGCTTAATGAATGACACCTCTGGGGCTCAGTTAGAAATTATTATCATTCAATATACTCACTCAATTCCATCACTATTACTGAGACGCAATAACATTTGTGGCATTAATTTCCAATTCACTGAGTATCTAACATACTGAAAACAAAGAAAAGGAGGCAAAAATGTGATTGTGGAAAAGAAACCCAAAGTGACTTATAATAGTAATATCCTATGAAATACTTTATTATCCATTAAAATAATTCACAAGTATGGAGATACTTGCCCACTTCTTATCTGAAAGTCTAAATAAGCACAGGTCAGTAAACATAGTTCCAGAGTGTAACATGCATAGTAATACAAGATTCCTATAAATCAAGTTGTATTTTCCTTCTACTTTCTTGCTCTTATTTTAATTCTAAATATAGCTACTACAAATGTCCCTTTTGGTTCTTGCTCATGCAGGCTTCAACAGGGAATCTGATGTTTTCTTAAATTAATAACACCTGTAACAAGCATTTTGATAGACTTGCCTTTCAAAGTAGATTTTTAAATAATGTAGGGTATAACATATTCACTTTATGCTATGCATTTCCACAGGCTTTTTGCAGACAAAATATGAGCCAAAAATATGCACATCTCAGTCTTTCAAAATTCCTTACCCCTAAATGTGGAAAGCTTGCAAGTATGAAACCTGTCCTCTCTGGTTGATTTCCACATGAGCAATAGGGTAAAGTTGCTGTCTTCCCACAGACTTTTAGAAAGACTCCTAGGTACTGAACTTGTTCAGATGAAGATGAAACTTCAAGCTGCCCCATTTTGAATTCCTTCCTCCCTTCAGCATCATTCCTTTTTCCAGGAATATTACCCTGTATCACTGAAGTCACTTTCCCGTATCTGCTGTTCCAGAACATTTGACTAGAGAATAGTATCATTATTAATTCAGTACTAAAACCCCAGAAGTGTTTGTTTAAGCAAACTTCTCTGCATTTATACAAAGTAACTTCTGTAACAACTGGATAGTAAACGAGCAACACATTTAACGTTAGATTATACTACATGACAGCACAGCGAGCTTTAATTCCAATGTGAAGAAATGGTGCCATCTAGTGTCAAAAGTGACACATAGCGCTCAATGGTACATCTTTTGATAAACCACGAAATACCCAACAGACAGGGGAAGGGGAAAGGAGCTCAGGAGCTCCACTGCCAGCACAGCGAGAAGGCTGCAGACAGACTATCCCGACTCATTCAAGGGCTGACAATCAATGGGTTTGAGGGCAGAACCTACAACTCCACAGGACAAAACTCTTCCCAACAATGACTTTAAAAGAAGCCTTTGGAGTCAACATTGCAGAGTTTTCCTCCAAATCTACCCTGGTTTTCCTGTGATTCACGTCCCTTGGTGTTTTTTTTACAGAATGTTACTGGCATTGAAATGAGTAATTACTTTAGGATATACGCATATATAGATATACATATATATTATATATATGAGGATCACTGAACTAGCAGTGCTCCCTTGATTAACTGCTCAACATTAACTTCTGGGACACTCCTTAGTTAGGTACCTATGTTAATTGTCCCTCAATTATGCAGTGTTTTAGTTTGGCATAATTTTGCCTGGAGATTAAGACATATCTAACTGAACAAACAAACAAATACTCCACACTGTACCAATAGCATAATTGGTATTATGTCTATCTGCTCAACTAGCCTTAGCAAGCTTGAGAAGCTACTCAGATAATTTATGACCATTGCTTATGAAAATTTTTTTTGGGGTCAGTGAGCTGTCTTTGAGCCCACGTTGCTGCATTTTGCTCTCCTACCTCATGACGTGAAATCTGGACCTGGAGTTCCTGGATATTGCCAGTTGCTATTGCTTTATCTTGGATCTCATGATGGGCGCGCTCTATCATTTGCTGTAAATGTTTCATTTCTTGCTCATATTGCTCATACTGAACCACTGCTTCCTAGAGGGGGGGAGAAAAAAAATCAACTGAGTGCCTACATGAAAATTAATATTTACTTAGTCCAAGCATGACTGATCTCCTTTCTGAAGTGAAGCAAACTTAATCTGGTACTTGTATCTGAATATGCAAAGCAGGAACATAGTCAGGGAAAAGTCCATTCAGAAATATTACACTTAAGTATCATCAAGTATCTTTAATCACTGAAAGTCTCTTTCTGTTAAAAGCTTACTCTCCTCTTCTTTGGAAATACCTTTTACATATTTAATTATGAATTAAATTATTACATGTTTAATTTATAAATTATTACATGTTTGATTATGAATTCAAACAATCAAACAAAACCTAGTTTTCTTGTATTTAGCAAAAACTTGAAAATGCAAATGTAATAGATGCTGAATGACTCCAAAGTCAGAAAGAAAAAATATATACATTTTAAGTAATATATTAATTTCACTAACTGGATTATATGTATTATAAAATTAACCTGCATACAATTTATATTAGCTATTTGTCTAGTTAAACCTAACAGTACTACAGAAAGCACAAGATCAAGGACAGAACCAAGATGAAAGTATGATGACTAAATCAACAGTTAAGATGATCATGACTGTTAGAACCCCCTAAAACATAGAGAAACAAAAAGTTGGTGGGGAACATCCTAAAGGTACTACATGAAAAAAGAGGAATGCACAGAGATATGAAATTCTCTGTTTGCACCATAACTTATATGGCACTGTTCAAGTTAGCCAGTATAATTTCTAGGGTGGAGTGAAATTTACCTGCATGATGTTGCACTGCTGGATGGCAGTGTGCTGCAGGCGGCTGGCCTCCTCCTGGAGCCTGAGGGCACTGTGGCACATCGGCAGGCCGGTGACCACCTCTTCAGGAATCCTCAGGGCACTCTGACAGACTTGTACTGCATGAACTTTTGGCTTCAGTGACTCCATTTCAGACAACAGATGCTAAAAACAAAGTCAGTGCCACAATAAGCCAGTTTTGCAGAAATCCCAGAGCATTTAATGCAGCAAAAGAAAAATAATGATGTATTCAAGGACTAAAGCAAACAAATTTGATTATCTATTTTCTAAATTGAATATAATCAGAACACACTTTGTCTGGAGTTGCTCATTCTGAAATTAGCGTTCTTCTAAATATCAATTAAGCAAAAAGCCCATATAGTAGCAATAAAAATAATTCATGAAAAAAGCATAGTAATAACTACTTGTAAGTGTCTAAGTACAAAAATATTTCTGTTAACATATTTGAAAAAAATATTTTTACAAAATCCTCAAATCAAAGCAGCATAGGAATCATTTATCTATACACATATTTTAATGTTAAAATCCAAGTGGAACTCCCTGCTGAGAGAAGAAGTACATTTTCAAACCAGCAAATGAATACCGTTGCGTTCACAGCCTGCTTTTGAGAATAAAAACCATGGCTGAAAACGTTGTTTAAAATTCAAAAGGCAATGAACAGAAAGAAACACAGCTACACAGAAATTTTTTCTTTGAATAATCACTTGCTGGATGCTTTTGTTAATAGTCTCTATTCCGTTCACGTCCGTTCAAGCTGTCTGTTCATATGCATGAGAAGGGTCTAAGTGTAATGGCTGGTGAATAGATTTGGCCAGCATTCTTTTTAGCTTCACTGGGGGGCGTTAAAGTATTTACAGGTAGAAAAGGAAAAACGCTTAAAGAAAACTAACAAACAAACCAAAAAAAAAAAAAAAAGGTAAAATTGTTGAAAGGGGCCTTAGCACATCAGAAAAAGATTTCAGCTAGACAATGTATGTGGCAAACAGGGATAAAGAGACTGGTAGACTGGTCATCTCCCTTCCCCTATACCATATGCATTAAGACTGCTAAGTGAAGTGAATGCTGATGAGAGGATTGTAGTTTGCCCTTTATTTCTGTGCCTTCCTGACATATGGTGGATAATCTAAACAGATAGTTGGTATAAAGGCCTATTCTTCAGATGTCACAGGTGAGGCCTCTTCTCTGGCGGGCCCTATACTGCTGGCAAAGGTGCCTTTATTGTGCAGTCAGTACCTAGAGGTACCCTAGGGGCTGCATGCCAGCCAGACAGTCTCCAAGACCCACTCTCTGGTCTGGTGAAACAGGTAGACAGGGGCTACAGCCTCTTTCTGTACAAAATAAAGTCATACTATGAGACCTGCTAGAGCCAGAACAAAGAATACACATAAACAACAAAGTAAACTCCATATTCCTTTACTCTTATAGTGGGTGATGTGTTTCACTTACACTCTTCAACAACACATTCTGAAATTTGTCTGCAAGTCCCTGAATAAAGACTGCGTATTTTAATCAAAAGTGCAAGCTCTGCAAATTTACCTTCCATCCAAATGTTTTTTCCTGCAGATTTTAACCTTAAAGCGGACCTGTTGACATTAGTTTCCACAGCAGACTAAGACAACCATACCTCTGTATTAGCTTGCAGCAAGAAACATTTCTTAAGCAACTTAGAAAGCTGTAACATGGGCCATTTTTCTTGTCATGAGACTGAGATCAAAAATAACAAATTGATAGATCTCTATAGTAGGCCAAGTGCTATACAGAAAGCAGCAATATGTGGGTAATTCAACTAAGCATACAAAAAAGGTAACTGAATTTAAGGAAAACTGAATTTTCTCTTAACTTTCCAATTGACTACCGGGGGACATTGCAACACACTATCTCATTGCAACTCTACCAGTTAAATGGTAAAGACAACCTAGACTTCCTTTTCAAGCACTTTAAGAACCTGTTGACAAGAGCACTGGATGCACTGAGCTTCATTCATCACTGGATGAACTGACCTTCATTATTATTACTATTAGTATTACTATTACTATTATTACTATTATTATT
>NW_009910852.1:0-2134 GCF_000696875.1 Nestor notabilis
TATTTTAATAGTAAGTTTTCTGGTAAGTGCTGCTGTGGAAGGTCAGGCCCGGGTTGTGAAGCCTGGCTGGGCTCAGTGAATGGTTGGATGTCCCAGAGGAGGACTGCAGCATTTGTTCTCTCCTTCCTTCGCTCATCCACTACCAAACCCCATTTTCCTTGTACAAATGGGAGGGCAGCTCTGGGTGGGACATGGGTTGCTTTGAGCTCACAAGAACCACTGGACAACAGAAACATTTTCCCTGCTTCTTTAGACTGTGGAAAACCTGGAGGTTTGGGGCTTTGCTTTAACTCCATCATTTCCATGTGCTTGCTTTTCCCAGCCCCTCTTTGCCACCTCGGGAAAGCCAGGGAGCAAGGACCCAGCTCTGGGAAGCGCCGGGCAGGATTCCCATTTGCCTGCATGGTGCTTTCTGTGTCTGAGCAGCACGTCCCTGTGTTGTCACGAAGCAGAAGCCGGGATAATTAAATTGCCCTTTTCCCAGGAAAGCGTTGCCGTCTCCGTGCCGCAGCGGCCCGGCTGTGGCCGGCTGCCAGGCACACATGGCTCAGTGCTGATGGAAGGTGTGAAAAGCGCCAGGGAGGAGAGCGGGGTGGCAGTTGGGGGGTGTGAGTATCTGTCATCCTGGGAAGCAGAGGCACAGCGGGCTGCTGCCGCAGAGGGGTCTCGGTTCCCCCCGCCCATCAGTCCCATCCTTTAAGCTGCTCGAGGGCTCCGGGTGCGGATAATGGAGATATTCTTGTCCTTAAGCCTCTCAAGTGTTGTGGGTCTTATGAAGGGCTCCGGCTGTCGAGCCCGTCCGCGCCAGGGGCTCGTGGTGGGGACCGCAGGGGAGCCCTTAGAGCAGCTCCAGGGCCTAAAGGGGCTCCAGGAAACCTGGAGAGGGGCTTTGGACAAGGGATGTAGGGACAGGACAAGGGGAATGGCTTGAACCTGCCAGAGGGGAGATTGAGATGAGCTCTGAGGCAGAAGCTCTTCCCTGTGAGGGTGCTGAGGCGCTGGCACAGGGTGCCCAGAGAAGCTGTGGCTGCCCCATCCCTGGCAGTGTTCAAGGCCAGGTTGGACATAGGGGCTTGGAGCAACCTGCTCTAGTGGAAGGTGTCCCTGCCCATGTCAGGGGATTGGGACTGGAGAAGCTTTAAGGTCCCTTCAACCCAAACTGGTCTGGGATTCTGTGATAATTAACAAAACAGCTGTAACAAGCTAATAGCAGACTCACGCGAAGGCAGGATGTATTTATGCTGTTTGTCACCCTCATCTGCTTTCTTCTCTCCTTTTCTCCTCCTCCAGCCTCTACCACCCCAGGTCCTCAGATCCATCAGTGTTATTGCTGTGCCTTCAGCTATAACCCTGCTAGTTGACTTCCATGAGCTGCTCGCCCCGGCCATGGCCACCCCTTCGCTCCCCTCCCCTGGAATATTAACACCACAAATCACAAGTGACAGCAGTGGCCAGAGGAGGTGACGGGAGGGACGGGCACGGTGGGGCTGTGCCTCTCCTCAGGAGCTGTGTGTGGCTCCCAGGTCAGAGGCGAGCAGGTGAACCCCATTTCAGGATGGGGAGGTGGAAGGGCAGAGCATCGGGGCTGGGTTTGTGGTGCCCAGTGTGCACCCTGGGCTGGTGTGTGCCCCCAGCCTTGTGTTCGGTACGTGCTGGATTGCTCACGTGAGGATGCTCTTGGCACAACAGATGTCGGGGGGATTATGGGCAGCTCTTTGCACGCACACAGCGGGGCAGGGCTGTGGCTGGGGCTGTGTGAGAGCCCTGTGCCCACTCCGCAGGCAGGACCGAGGGACACAGCTCTTCTGTGGGGCTCTGCAGTGCCCGGCACGCTGCTGGGGGCTGGCTTTGCAGTGGGGGAACGGGCAGAGCTCCGGCAGTCGGTGTTCAGCACTGGTTGGGTCCCTCCGTGCCTCAGTTTCCCCCAGGTTGGAACAGGAATGGGATGGCTGTGTTGGGCTTGAAGGCTCAGTGCCTGTGCTGTGGAAAAGTGGAAAACAGCATCCCGGTTCCTCCCATTACCAGAGCCCCAAACTTTCCCTGGAGAGAGGAGGGGGAGCAGGAGCCAAGCAGCCTCGTTGGCTTTCACGGTGGAAATGGCAGCAGCGAAGGGGGGGTGGGGGGACCAGCACGG
>NW_009910852.1:2264-4064 GCF_000696875.1 Nestor notabilis
GCAGTGCTGCTCAGGGGGGATGCAGACGTGGGGTTGCTTTTCTCTCATGTTTCCCCAGTGATGCATTTACAGGGTTTGTTTGAGCTCTGCTCAGACACCCCCAGGACAGGCCTTGGGAAGGGGATGCCCGGCGCAGGGCACACGGGTCGCTGCTGCCCACAGGGCACCCAGCAATGCTGCCGAGACAACCTTCCCGCTCCACTGACCTTCATGCCCATCAGCATCAGCGCAGCTGCCTCTGACATCCCGGGATGCTGGCGGTGGCTGCCGTTCCCGCGGGATGTGGGGGCTCAGCCAGCGTGCAGGGTCTCATGGGCAGAGCTGGGTGGGTGCACTCGGGTGTGTAATTCCAGGACTCCGGCTCGCTAGCAGAGGTTAAAGGGGAGTGCTGTGATCTGTTGGAAAATCATTTGTGGTCACCTCTGCCCGTGGTGCTGCTCGTTGGCCTCCCCTCGCTGGGGGAATTTGCCATCTTCAGCCTGTTCCATCTTGGCTTTGTGCAACAATGGGAACGGGCTGGGCATTGCCTGGGGGGGGGGCACTGTGGGAATTCCTGGCCTCCCGGAGCATGCAGGACACCCCTCAGCAGTCACTGGTCATCACTGGAGGGGTTCTGGACCAGAGCATCTGCAGCTGCTTCTCTGGAAGGACCCCAAAGCATCCCATGAGCTGAAGCCTCTTCATGGTCCTTTGAGCCATCCCATTCGCACAGATGCCCCAGGGAATATTGGCAATGCCATAAGGAAATGGGTGGCAAAACAGCAACACCAAGGTCTCAGCTTGCACCCAAGGTGTGTGGCGTGTTTGTGCCTTCCCTGCCTTGAAGCAAAACTCCCTTTTAATGGAAACATTTCCTATACCAAGTGGCCGGACTGACGGATGCCTGAACTCGCCATCAGCTGGATTACAAATGGGAATAGCTGTCAGCTTATTGGGATACCTCCATTTCCAAGGGCTGCCATCATGGAGCATACACAGGTTGGACTCACTGGTGCTTCTCTGCTGTGGTCTCTGCACCAGCCCCGTTTCTGCCCCACACCAGCCGAACCGAGCCCCTCAGGGATGCTCCAGGAAACCCTCCTGGTTCCCGTGGTTGTTCTCCTCTTGGGCCTGCTCCAAAGCCCGTCGGCAGCCCTGGAAGCCGTTCTCAGATGGCTCCGCCTGAGAAAAGCGAGTGTTGAAATACCACAGGAAGCGCTGTTTTCTGAGATATCTGCCTCGGCCAGAAGTGGGAGAGACCCAGATTTGGGATGAAAAGACGGGTTCTCGTGCTGGGCTTCAGCTCTTGGGAGTTTGTTTCACTCAGGAACTGGCCAGAGTTTGGGCACAAGATGGGTGCAAGTGACCTGAGGGAGCGGCTCGGCATTGCCGTGGTGCCACCGTGCCCATGCCCCGGCACCAGCACTGGCACATGGGGGTTTGCTGAGGCTGCGTCACCGCATCACCCTCTGCTCCTCACCCCCCCTCTCCAGGTTCCCCCTCTGGTGCACGGGGGTTCCTGCAGCAATTCCCTCCCGTGCCGAAGCGGCACCCTTCCCACAACCTGTGCTACAGTGGTACCTACTTGCTGAGCAGCTCGAAAGCTGAGAGATGGGCATGCAAAGGGGTGTCTCCTATAGCACCCTGCATGGCGTGCATGCTCTATAGCACCGTAGGGAGGGAGCTGCAGCAATGGGTGCCCATCTATGCCTGGTGTGAGGCAGGGATGCTCCCTGCTGTTTTGGCCTCCTCTGTTAGCAGCCAGCAGTGGGTTTGCAGACAGGGACTACGTCAGCATCAGCGCTGCTCGGTGAGGAAGAG
>NW_009910853.1:0-201 GCF_000696875.1 Nestor notabilis
TCCTTTTGGGGTTACCTTTGTGGGGGTGACACAGGGCATCCCCCCGCAGGGAGCCCTCCTCAGAGGGCCAGGCTGGGGAGGAGATGGGGAGCGGGGCAGCAGCAGCGACCCCGGGTCTCCCCCTTGCTAGTGGCAAGTTGCCTCTGGAGGGACTTGTCCGGCGCCAAGCACTTGTCCGGTGCGGGGCCAGCCCGCAGCAGG